>NC_044063.1:22835947-22843447 GCF_902167405.1 Gadus morhua
CTCCAAATGTTCACCTTCTATTTCAATTTCATCTTGTATTATACCCAACTAAACCGAAGTACTCAACATATGGCAACACCAATATAAATTGGTGTTTCTTCTCTCCCTTTTGACAGTGCACCTCACAAACACCTTTTTTAATCTTGAACAATAACCCAACATATGGTCAAGCTGTATGAAATATTGTGGGGATAGGAAAGATCTTTATTACTTCATTGATCTTCAACCAATGCCTCTACCATTCCTTTCTGTCAACAGGCCTCTCCATTGATTTCAATAGCAGTGGTGTGATGGAGGAGTGGTTGTTTGGGAGGACTGGCGGCTGCAGGGCAGTGCTCTTATAGCCCTAACTAATAGACCTATCTATAGACATAACTAATAGACCTATCTATAGACATAACTTATAGACCTATCTATAGACATAACTAATAGACCTATCTATAGACATAACTTATAGACCTATCTATAGACATAACTTATAGACCTATCTATAGACATAACTAATAGACCTATCTATAGACATAACTTATAGACCTATCTATAGACATAACTTATAGACCTATCTATAGACATAACTTATAGACCTATCTATAGACATAACTTATAGACCTATCTATAGACATAACTTATAGACCTATCTATAGACATAACTAATAGACCTATCTATAGACATAACTTATAGACCTATCTATAGACATAACTTATAGACCTATCTATAGACATAACTTATAGACCTATCTATAGACATAACTTATAGACCTATCTATAGACATAACTTATAGACCTATCTATAGACATAACTAATAGACCTATCTATAGACATAACTAATAGACCTATCTTATAGCCCTAACTTATAGACCTATCTATAGACCTCACTAATAGACCTATCTTATAGCCCTAACTTATAGACCTACATATAGACCTAACTAATAGACCAATCGAATTATAGACCTATCTATGAACATATCTAATATGCATGTCTAATACACCTATCTTAAAGACCTATCTAATAAACATATCTTGTAGACCTATCTAATATATCTAGATTATAGACCTGTCTAATAAACATATATAATCTAGATATATAGTGAACATAATAAACATGGCTTTGATGCATCTTATATATCGATCTAATAGAGCCAGTTTATAGACCTATCTTATATTACTTTATAATATACCTATCTTATAGACCTATCTTTATGACTATTTAATATACCTATCTTATAGACCTATCTAAAATACCTATCTTATAGAACTTTATAATATACCTATCTATTAGACCTGTCGTACAGACCTATCTTATATAACTATATCATATACCTATCTTAAAGACTTATTTAATATACCTATCTAAAATACTAAGAGAAATATTGCACAGAACTGTCTTTTAGACCTCTCTTATAGAACTATATAATAGACCTATCTTATAGACATTTCCTATAGACTTATATAACTATATAATAGACCTATACATCTAATTTAGGTTTTACGTGTTGTGCATACAGTGCGAAGGGGTCTTATCCACAATGATTATGACAAGCATGGCTCTCTTTCTAGACTGCGAGATCCCATTTGCAGGCTCAGTGGGTGTGGGTGCATCTCCATAAGAATACATAGAGAGAGAAAGAGTGAGAGAGCACCTCTCCATATGAATACATGGAGAGAGAAAGAGTGAGAGAGCACCTCTCCATATTAATACATAGAGAAAGAAATAGTGAGAGAGCACCTCTCCATATGAATACATGGAGAGAGAAAGAGTGAGAGAGAGCCCCTCTCCATATGAATACAAAGAGAGAGAAAGAGTGAGAGAAAGACCCTCTCCATATTAATGCATAGAGAGAGAAAGAGTGAGAGAGCACCTCTCCATATGAATACATGGAGAGAGAAAGAGTGAGAGAGAGCCCCTCTCCATATGAATACAAAGAGAGAGAAAGAGTGAGAGAAAGACCCTCTCCATATTAATACATAGAGAGAGAAAGAGTGAGAGAGCACCTCTCCATATGAATACATGGAGAGAGAAAGAGTGAGAGAGCACCTCTCCATATGAATACATGGAGAGAGAAAGAGTGAGAGAGCACCTCTCCATATGAATACATGGAGAGAGAAAGAGTGAGAGAAAGACCCTCTCCATATTAATACATAGAGAGAGAAAGAGTGAGAGAAAGACCCTCTCCATATTAATACATAGAGAGAGAAAGAGTGAGAGAGCACCTCTCCATATGAATACATGGAGAGAGAAAGAGTGAGAGAGAGCCCCTCTCCATATGAATACAAAGAGAGAGAAAGAGTGAGAGAAAGACCCTCTCCATATTAATACATAGAGAGAGAAAGAGTGAGAGAAAGACCCTCTCCATATGAATACATAGAGAGAGAATGAGTGAGAGAGCACCTCTCCATATGAATACATAGAGAGAGAAAGAGTGAGAGAGCACCTCTCAATATGAATACAAAGAGAGAGAAAGAGTGAGAGAGACCCTCTCCATATGAATACATGGGGAGAGAAAGAGTGAGAGAGACTCCTGCTCCATATGAATACATAGAGAGAGAAAGAGTGAGAGAGACTCCCTCTCCATGTGAATACAAAGAGAGAGAAATAGTGAGGGAAAGACCCTCTCCATATTAATACATAGACAGAGAAAGAGTGAGAGAGCACTTCTCCATATGAATACATAGAGAGAGAGGGAGAGGGAGCAACTCTCCATAAGAATACAAAGAGAGAGAGGGAGAGAGGGAGAGCACTCTATATAATATATATTTTCTCTCTATAAGAATAGAGAGAAAAAGAGTAAGAGAGAGAGCACCTCTGTATATGAATATATATATATATATATATATATATATATATATATATAGAGAGAGGTAGAGAGAGCACCTCTCCATAAGAATACAAAGAGAGAGAGAGGGAGAGAGAGAGAGAGAGCACCTCTCTATAAGAATACATAGAGAGAAAGAGTGAGTGAAATACTCTCCATAAGGAAACAGAGAGAGAGAAGAGGGAGAGAGAGAGAGCACCTCTCCATATGAATACAAAGAGAGAAAGTGAGCGTCATAAAGAGGAGGAATGTCAAGAGAGCTATAGGATACCAACCCTAAACACCTCATATGTTTTCCGGGCATCGACTTCCAGTTTGGGGGATAATCTTGATGGTTTGTGCATGATAGTATTTTGGTATACAGTTTCAGTGGTTGATCTATTTATTGAGCATGTGTTCCTGTATTTAAAATCTATCAGGGGGATTGCATTTTGGGAATGCATTAAAATCTTCAATGTAATTTTTTTGCACCTGTATACTTATATGACAGCAAAAGCATGCAGCCTTACGAGTACATGTATACACACAAAGACACCCCTGTGATGAACTGACTAAGCGTAGCCCCATCGGCTGGCATTTCTGGAGTAATAAACATAAATCATGCAAATGCAAAGCAGGACTACAGGAATGCTGTCAGGAGAAATCAGCTGCGTCGTTATTTACCTTCACAGAGTTGTCAAGCTGGCCTGCAGATCAGCGCCACAAGGTAAACAAGTAGCCTGGCTGGAAACTCTGCAATGCAAATCTGCAGGAGTAAGACAAATGCAGCGGTACTGGGAGGCTGCCGAGTATACACTGCAGATTGGTTCTCGATCTACCATGATGCGTACCGTAGAAAAACTGTTTTAATCTCACTTTTCAATGAGGCATTCAGGAAACAGCCAACAAAGCGAACATTATGCGCCTGTGCTGCTTTTTGATGGATGGTCTTGTGTATACCTTTTAATTGACATTTCATTGAGCCAAAAAAGCCTTGCCAAACAACCGATGCTCAGCAGCACTTTGCATAGTTCCCTAACTTGGTTGTCTGCGGAGGTGGGAGGAAACAATATTTTTTGGCGTTATGAATACAAAGTCAGTGGCTTTCATTTAGACACTGCAGGCAGAGATTTCTTGTGGCTCACTGTGATACATTATATAAATACAATGTATATCCCAGTCCAAACCTAAATTGTTTTTTTCAGTGCGGGATCAGATTTTGCATTAATCAGGCCTAGGCTACAGCTGTGCACACAAAAACAACAACCCCGGAACAATGGTGGGCAAGAGAAAGCTGTAGCGTACTGGTAATTACAGCAATGGCACAAGCACATGGATGACTTCTCTGATGCCTAGGGGCTTGGTTTCTCTGTAATGATCTGGTAAGTACAGTCTGAATTTCACATAATCACAGCCATGTAAAAATTGGCAGAACCCCATTAGTCATGCACCATTCTTGAGCAGGGGTTAATTATCAACCGAGGAAATGCTGTTGGCAGGGGGGGTTATTGTGCAACCTAAATGGCGGGTGGATGTGTGGAGGAGCCAGGGACATAGCACAGCTCCCCCTACAATAACTGGCACCTGCTCCCACAAAGGCCACTATTGAAAAACTCCCACACTGAAAATAACAGGCTTACAAATTCCTCTCCGCAAATTCTATGAATCAGTATGCTTTTCACTTCAGCTTTCTCTGCTGTGTTTTGGGGAAAATGCACAAAAATGGAAAATTTGAAGGTGAACATTAAGGAGATGAACGAACATTTCAGGCTATATAGTCTACCATCATTGTCAACACATCACTGCCATATCACTCAACTTCTTGTTCAACACTGGGTGTTGAACTGTTATTCATAGTAATGTTGGAACATAGTTAATGCTCTCCAGTCTGCCTCATTTGCCCAATTAGCTTAGACATCCATCCTATGTACACAGCTGCTTACTGAAGCTAGTAGATAATATTGATTATCTCGAGTTGTATTGACAGACATGTACGTGCATGCGTCAACCAAAGGATCTTGGACATAGCAGGATGTTTCATAGAGATAAAGTCAGTTTGTTGCTATTTTCCGATGAACATCCAACCGTGAAAGCCTTTCATGGCAAACCGACAACTCTTTTTCAAATGTTGAACCACTTCTCTCTGATGTATTTGTGTTTACTCTCCGAAATGAGTGATTTGATTGATACTATACATAAGTCTGTCTCTGTTAGCCATGTTTGCTTTTCTTAAATGGATTTCAACAGCTGAGTGATGTGCAGAGTTCCCTGCACGAGGGCTTCGTGTTTCAAGTAAAATGTGCCTTTCAGTACAGGTTAACCGGCTTGCAGTTTTTTTTTGCTGAGACCCCCCATCCCCCAACCTACCTCCAACCACCTCTCTCTGGTTCATCCATAGTTGACAATCCAGAGGGAAAGGCAATTTGGAACAGTATTAACTGCAGGCCAAACCTTTGACCCAAATAGCTTCATGTTGACAGAATGGAAATCTCACAACTTCTGACTGGAGTAGGAAATGCCTGCTACACGTGCACAGACGTGCAGGCATGTTCATGCATGCACGCACACACATGCATCTTAAAACACACACACAAGCATAAACAGACATACACGTACATATACTCAAGCACACACACACACACACACACACACACACACACACACACACACACACACACACACACACACACAGACACACACACACACACACACACACACACACACACACACACACACACACACACACACACACACACACACACACACACACACACACACACACACACACACACACACACACAATCCTCCTGGGCACTCCTTCACCTGCTGACCTCTCACTGAGGGGGGATTATCACAGTGGTGTGCTGGGAATGCAAGATCCTTGCTGACCTTGCAAAGAAACTTCACTGTATGCACTGAATGGACCATAATAGAAGTGATAGCCATATTTCTTTACTGGTGTTGGTGGATGGCTGATGAGTTCAGGACCTTTATAACTCTTGTTGGCATTGTAAATACCCAAAACATCCTTTTAGTCATTCAACGTTGCAGTGCTATTGATATACATACATGAGTTCTGACATATCATGTTCATACAACAAAATGTATCTTCCTAATATAAAATGGAATAAAAATAAAAATTTCCGCACATCTTTTGATTTATCTGTTTGTCAGGCAAAACGTTGATTCCATTCACACTAAACAGAATCATTACAGTTATATACAGAACTGTTCACACAATGTCATGTTAACACATGAGTAGAATTTAATTAATTTGTTAGAGAATAGCCAAAAGTTTGCCACAATTACAAGAGGGTAAGTTAATGAATCGTCAGCCAAATTTGAGCCCGACTTGAGTATTTATTTTCTCAGAGGTCACAAAACAAGAAGAAGCCTAAATCCCAGTAATGGTAATTATTGTTTGGTGGTCAAAAGGTTATTTTGTCCTACATCAACACCGGTGGTGTGTTTATATGTGCGAGATCATGCCGGCTTAATCATCAGAGTCTTGATTGTGATTGTTGGACTACTGTAATGCCTCCACAGTTGCAACCAGACGCTTGCTTATTATTGCTGAAAAGGATCAAATTGACTCTCTGCTGGATATTTTCCAGAAAACACCATTAGCTTGATGGGGAAAAGAGAGCTTTGCAAAAACCCTGAGGCTAAATGGGTAGTAAATGCAGCATCCCTACATAAACAAAGATTTTCTGAATATGCGGCTGCCATCTGAACCACAATTTAATTGACCTCTTGTCAATAACAACCTTGTGGCTGAATGTATTAAACTAAACATATTCTTTGTTGAAATATCTTGCCCATGACCAAACAGGAGATGCCCTCATGCTCCAGGGGGTCGGCTCCCGTCCTCCTGGCATGCATTAGGAATGCTTCTTTCCTGAGCTAACATGCTATACAACCTTATCGATTGGTTTAGCCAAGCATATAGGCACTGATAGAATCCTGATTTAGTGCTCCACATGTCACAGGAAATTAAGATGGTGTCAGACAGGGAGAGAGAGGGAGGGGGAGGGAGGAGGGGGGAATTAAAGGAAAGCTGTGTCATCATCTTACTCGGGTCACCCCTTGCTGACATACGTCAAAGCAGTTCCTTTCTTTAAAGATAACCGTTTGAAACAATTTATCAAAAAGTATTAATAAAACGCTGCATGTTTGTCTGCGCTGAATTATCATTCCTATGTACTTCTCCCGATTGAAGTAAACATGTAATCAGGTATTTAATGCATATGCATGTGCATGAGATGTTTGTGAACCTCTCTGTCTACCAGCTTTCCTCATCAAAATAAATTATTAATGATTCCACACGAATGGCAGTGTAGCACTCAATGCTCAGCCGTCAATCAGCGAGCCCAAGGGTTCCATTAGGAGGTGTGGGGACGTGTGGGGTAGTGTAGGGGGGAGGGAGGGGGGAGGTAAAGTCCTGCCTTGGCCCTCAGATGGCATATTAGTTCAATCTTCCCCATTCAGGTTCAGACCTTTTCAATTGGCCCCTGGAGGAATACCAGCTGTCAAGGCATAGCTTCAGAGTTCAGACGGACTGAGCGATACTGTCTTGCGGTGGGCTGGAGGCAACAGGCTCAATCAACTGAGGGAACAAACCAATGCTGGAAAACACATTCCCTGTTTCAGACAATATAAATTACATTTCAGTGATTTGTTAATCTGGGAAATATTAAGTTGTTCAAT
>NC_044063.1:22848447-23055947 GCF_902167405.1 Gadus morhua
CAAAAGCAATTTCTAATGAAATGACAGCATGTTATGTATTACAAAAAAATAAAAATTAAATAATGATTTTAAGTTGTATGTATATGTTAACAGCTAGCTTAGCAAGTGACATTAGCAAGGAAATGTACAGTGCACCTTTGTAGTTCCCACATGTCTAACAGAATTGTAATCAATAGCTGCTTTTCGATAGAAAGTTACAGTGCTACCATGAAACACACACTGACTGTATTATAATTGGTTAAAGTATTGTATTTGAACATCATTTTCTGTAACTTCAATTATTTCCTTTAAATTTGAAAGGACATTTTACCTTGTTGTAAAACAGGATTAAATAGGGGCCATATTGTAGTGATTTATTTAAGAAGCTAATGCAAAGTAAATGCATATCTTGAAGTGTTTCTGAGTGTACCAGATATTCTTTAGACAGGATGAGAGCGGCATGGACTAGGACCGAGGACAAGCACCTGCGCAGCCTCCTACAACATCAAATCAACCAGCAGCACAACAAGCTTATTGAATTAATGTAAAAAAGCGAGCCAGGCCCCCAGCTCAGTAATTATAAATCAAGAGCAATCAGCAGAGCATAATTGATTCAGTAATTGTGTTTGCTTTCTTGAGCAAGGCCCAAAACTTTCCCAGCATGACTCATGGTAAGATGCCATTGCTGTCACAGCACTGCATCAAATGTTTTGTCAATATTTAAACATTGAAGTTAGTTAAAAGGTTCCTTACAGCAGAAAATATTATTTTTCTCAACAATGTTAGGACTGGTTGAGGTACTTCATAAATGCTATCTCAGAATAAGTATCTCATACATGCCAGCTCAGAAGAAATATCTCATATATAAGCCATCTCAAGTTGTCTCAGATGTGTCATCCCATACAAGCTATCTCAGAGTAGCTATCTCAGATCAGTTTTCTAAGAGCAGCTATCTCAGATTAACTCTCTCAGAGGAGCTATCTCAGAGGAGCTATCTGACAGGAGCTATCTAATATCAGTTAACTCACAGGAGCTATCTCAGAGGAGCTATCTCAGAGGAGCTATCTCAGAGGAGCTATCTCACAGGAGCGATCTCAGATCAGCTATCTAATTTCAGCTATCTCAGGCAGGCTCACCGTTTCACAGAGACAAGGGACTCAAGGGCGTCAAGATTGCATGCCCACCTTCAATTGAATCAGCCCCTCCTCGGTCTGGTTCTGGTTATCTGGAGGGCTGACAGAAATAGTCAGGTTCTGCCGCTCCAACGACTCTGCCATCGCACCCGATAGGAGCGACAGGGAGCAGGCGAGCCTCATGATCACTCACAGGGACAGCCCTCAGCCCTGCTGCACTCTGGCTAAGGAGACAGTCTCTCTTTGTCTCTTTCATCCCTATGAGTTCTACATGACACATATGTCTTTGCTCTTAATTAATGCATTATTAGCTCTTAATATGCATAGTTGATATTTATTATTTAAGTATATTTATTTATTTTCCTGATATCTTTCCTGATATTTATATATATGTTCTTTCATTCTACTCTTTTTCTAACACTTTAACCAGGCACTTCAATTTACAACCTGTCAATTGTGGTTGAATTCCTTCCCGAAGCCAGTACAACTTGCTCATGGTTTTTCTTGGAGACTAATCCCCACTGCCATCTCTGTCCACACTTCATGGCTTGGATGCACATGGAAAAATCAAGGCCAGCACCATTTTTGTGCTTGAGGAAAGCAAAAATATTGTAATGTAAAACAATATTGTAAGGTCTTTTTTCCTGTTCAATGACCCTTTGCTGGCAGCAACATCAAGCTCCATCTGAAGTTCAGAGGCCCTAATGCTGCTCTATCCTCCCCCTCTCTGAGTAGCTGCATGTTGACAGTCCCTTACGTTCCCCTTCCATTTCACACCTGTCATCCCACATGAGCCATCACAGAACCAACAGCCTGCACAGTATGAGCCAGTGGTTCCCATCCTTGGGGTCGGGACCCCACTTGGGGTCCCATGATAGGCATATTGGGACAAACATGTAAAAATTGGGGTTAGAAATATCAAAAGTCTCAATCATGCATCCGAAATAGTGTCGTGGTTGGTGATGTTACATTTCTATGAATTTATAATTTCCTTTGTTTCCGCCATTTATATATATGTATATGGCGGAAACAAAGGAAATGTTAAATTCATAAAATAATAATATAATAATAATAATAATAATATTATTATTTATTTTTTTCCAATAAAACATTGATACAAGGCAAAAAGAAGACAATTACATTGGATAAATAGGCTCAAACAGTCTGAATGCGCTTGGCTTGCTACTTAGGAATACGGAACCAGCATCTGGAACCGTACAGTCATGTGAAACATGTCAGAAAGACATGGTTTTCGACAACAACTTGTATTCCCATTAGACTGGTTGAAATGTCAAACTGTCGCAGTCTGACTCCTTCACAACAGCATTGATTTGCTTCTTTTTTTTTTCTGAATCTCTCTCGTCGTCAGCCTCAATCACCCTTGGCCTTGGCTATTTCTCTGCTCTGGTCTGCTCCGGGGGCCACGCGGAAAGAAAGGCTCTTCCCTCAACCTGTTGGAGTGGAGTGGACCGTCTGCGGGCTTATCGCGGGTTGTCGGAGAGCAGTAAACACTCATTTTCATGGCTGTCAGTTGGCTGAAGGCGGTCAGTGGCGTGGAACGCATCGCAGAGTATATCAGCCACGTCCCCAAGAGCGGCGGAATAAAGCGGGCTTCCTGAAGCCGGGGTGCTCAGGCTCTTCTACATTCCGCTGGCCATATCCCCGGGAAATATTGCCACTGCTTCTGAGTCTGCTTACATCGTGGTTTCCTTACCTTCGGTCCTTGGGAGTTGAGAAATATATGAGAATCACTCTTGTGTGTGAACACATGTTTAACTGATTGATATTCAGACGTTTGTGATTATTATTATTATTTTTTTTCCTCAAAGAAACAAAAGTGCCATGCTGCTGGCTATAGCAGGATGATCAAGTCCCCTTATTCAGACTGTTGACCTCGAACCATATAGAGTGCTCAATTAATAGGTTCCTTTCCTTGTTTCAAGAAAGATGTCCTCCTTGTTTTCTACTATGTACTTTGGCTTCTCTTGTGTAACCTAGTCATCTAGATTCAGCTTGGAAAAGCGCAGACCCAATATTCAGTTCCTTAATGGTACAGACAGCACAATTGATTTCAGGCATTGGAAGACAGTATCTGTATGTTTTGTCTGCCAGAGAAGGGAGTTGAAAGGAAAGTGGGCTACATATATGTGGCTGCAGAGACTTTGCCTGGGTGGACGCTGCCTAGACTTGTGTATCAGCAAGGAACTCCATCCATTTCAACCAACGTCCACAAGCTCCCCCACACTATTGCCTCCCAAACCCAAATTACCAAACAAGATTCTTGACAGCCATTTATATATGTTCTTGTTGTGTTGTGTGCTTCTAGATGTAAAATGACACTGTGTGGTTTGTTGTGCATGTTTAAGAATTTGTGTGATACCTGTTTGATTGTGTGTGTGTGTTCATAATGGGTTTGTGTGTGTGTGTGTGTGTGTGTGTGTATGTCTGGGTTGTGTGCGTGTACAGGTTTTTGTCAGGTGATCCATCAGATTGTAACACACAGAGCAGCTGTGGTGGTGAAGTGCTTGATCTTCTCCTAGGGCTGCCATCCACTGGTAGCCCCCACACCGCTCCCTATATTTCTTCATCTAATTGGATTGCAGCTTGTCAGCAAGTCATCCCTCCACCGCCACACACCGCCTCTGCTGCTGTTTGCTCTGCCAAGTGTTCTCCACTGTGCTCTGCCTACATAACCACACCATCTATCTATCCATCTATATATCTATCTATCTATCTATCTATCTATCTATCTGTCTGTCTGTCTGTCTGTCTGTCTGTCTGTCTGTCTGTCTGTCTGTCTGTCTGTCTGTCTGTCTGTCTGTCTGTCTGTCTGTCTGTCTGTCTGTCTGTCTGTCTGTCTGTCTGTCCGTCCGTCCGTCCGTCCGTCCGTCCGTCCGTCCGTCCGTCCGTCCGTCCGTCCGTCCGTCCGTCCGTCCGTCCGTCCGTCCGTCCGTCCGTCCGTCCGTCCGTCCGTCCGTCCGTCCCTCCGTCCGTCCCTCCCTCCCTCCCTCCCTCCCTCCCTCCCTCCCTCCCTCTCTCTCTCTCTCTCTCTCTCTCTCTCTCTCTCTCTCTCTCCATCCATCCATCCATCCATCCATCCATCCATCCATCCATCCATCCATCCATCCATCCATCCATCCATCCATCTATCTATCTATCTATCTATCTATCTATCTATCTATCTATCTATCTATCTATCTATCTACCGTCTGTCTATTTGACTGTCTGTCCATATCCATCGATATTTCTGTCAATTTTTTCTGTTTATCTGTCTGTCTGGCTGTTTGTCTCTTACTGCCTGCATTTCTGTATCTGTTCTACAGTCTGCCTGTATTTATGCTCTGCATTTATTTCCCTCCTCCTCCCATGCCTCGTTTTTAGCTTTCCAAGTCTAATCATGTTCAATTGTACACATCTGCCCTCCTTGCACTGAGGCATCACACTTTGTTTTGTAGCAGGGTGTCAGCAGTCAACATGTTGTTTGTTGGTGCTGGTGTATCCAGGGCGTGATGAAGACTCACCTCAGAGTAGATCCACAGTGACAGATGTATCGCAGCTTCCTTCACTCTAAAACAAAAAAAAAAAAAAAAATTGCCAGCCAAAACTTGGCTGGCAACTGCCATGAAACTCATTGTGTAATATATTGGATGGTTTCATTCCTCACCTTTGCACTTGTAGTGGTTGATGAGTATCATCCACCACACTAACTATTAAAGTGCTTTTTCCATTTAAATGCAGTGAATTATTGTTATAAATATAACAATAAATCAAAATTCTAGGCATAACTGAGCCGATGGATCCAGGCGTGTCTCATTTTATTTTCTGTGTGCAGCGTTGTTTGTGTTTGTGTTTTAAAACAAATCAAAGGGGACACCGTACACCACAACATGGCATCAAATCATTGAATTGTTGCTGATTACGCAGAAACAGCACAGTTCCTGTCACTCTGCATTTTTTTATGGTCACTGCCAAGCAATAAATAGCATGTCTGGATTACAGTGTGTTATGTGAGGGAAAAGAGTGTCTAATTGCACTGGCTTTGTACAGATTCACAAAGTGTCAGGCGGCTTTGCTAATCTAGGGCTCAAGGCTGGAAGCTTTTGACAAAATAATCAAAATATGGAAAATGCGGAAAAGACAAGCGGATTGATTTGGATTCAAACCTTGGTGTTGAGGGAAAATTCCGGATTGTGCTTTTCATTATTTCAAAGTCTCAAATGTGAAAATATTGTTCAATATGATCGCATGTTTTATTCCCCAAATATGATTATTTTCATATCCACTCCAACAATGGTTGATTTGTAAGGTTGAAACTTTCATGTTTGTTGGTCCTCGGGAATGTTGGTTCATGGACCTGAGATTTTAAACTATGCCCTCAAAGATGCATAAATCATCTGAAGGTTTCTAAAGATTTTCTGTGACAAAATTGTCCTTTGCTTGTGAAAGGTATCCCGGAGTCTTTTAGGGGCAGACTGTTGTTATTGACTTGTTGTCTTCAAGTTGGAAATCAATGCATATCCACTGATAAGGGCTAGAATGAGATATTGGTCTGCCTATAGTCTTTGTTCTTGGCCATCAAGGAATGGGCAACTGACCTTAAGTGAAGGTATCATGTAGAACTAGTTCCTCTTTTAATATCCACGCATGGCATGCAGAAATGCAAATGTTTTCCCAATAAGTAACATGCAACATGTTCCAATCACATTATTAAATAATTTAATATCTAAGGCTACATTCGAATTTCATAGTATTGTTGAATATGTTTGCTGGTTTTTGGAATGGAGTTGAAATTAAACCAGATTGCACTGCTCTTTTGTTTTTTATGAAGAACTGGGTTTTTCAGAGACCAAAGAGATAACTCTCACATACGACACACTATTGACTTGAATAAATATGACGGTTTGTAAATGGAGGGTTAGTTGGCTACCTATATCTATTTAAAGGCTTTGAAGGTGAATGTCTGGCTATTATTCTGCAGGTGCAGGATCGATAAGGTAAGGGACATTTTTAAGTGGGGAACATTTTGCTACAGGCAACATTGGATCAAGGGCCTGGTTTGTATTCAGTAGGAGAAAAATGACTCTGAAAATCTATTCTGCAGACAGAATTTACAAACACGGTCAGTATTGTGTGTAGAATGTGTTAGCTGCTGCATTATTTGACCAATCCATTCTGCACAAAAAATGATGCAAAAAACAGACTTTTTAAAAAAGCGTTATGTTTACGAATTCGCATCAAGTCAACACAAATACGCATATAAAAACAAACACTGCACACTCAGGGAAACACAATCTTTACCCTTCATCCAATAATGGTATTGCTTCACTCTATCATCAACTGGAGTTTTGATATTAACACACACAAACGCACGCATGCACGCACACACACACGCACCCACACACACACACACACACACACACACACACACACACACACACACACACACACACACACACACACACACACACACACACACACCCCTACACACACAAACACACACACACACAGACACACACACACAACTCTTTCAATCCTTACCCGTCTCCAATTTCACCAATCCCTAGAGGCATGGTTGATTCTCACTTTTGCTTGCTGAAAGGAAGAAGGAAGGAAATCCTTTTCGATCCTTTCCTTTTCGATCTATTAGTCATTGTAATAGTACCCTCAGCATAGTCTAGTGGGTGCATATTTTACCCTATTTCGTATAGACAGGTTGTGGGCCTTCAGGCTGCTATCTGGCTGTGTCTCCATGCTGGTAACTCCTGTGAACTTTAATGATTGGGATTTGTAATGGGTTCATGGTTGATTCAGTGGGCCAGCTCTGAGGGATCCATCAAAGTAGGCTCTTGTGGCCACATGTCCCATTGTTTTTCAGATTCCGACCCTTTTATGATATAATGTGGAAAATAAATGGCAGAATGATGGTACGTTTGCTTTTTTCAGAGGATGATTCAGAATCCATAATTAATTTGACTTGTAGTGTAATCAAACATTAAAAAAAACACATGTAGATACAGCAGACAGCTCACCAAAAGGAGATCATACTTTATACAACTACTTATAAGAGATAAGATGGGTACATTACAATATTCACACCTGTTTGCTCTCTGTGGAAAGGAGTTATACCCCACATTCAATGCGGCACATTTTGTCTGGTCTTTTGAATTATGTTCAAGATGCTTCAAGCGACAACGGGCCGGATGAGTCTGTAAGAGGCCTGAGCCATTACCCTCTCGCTTTGAGAAGAAAAGGTGCCGGCTGGGAAGTGGAGCGGCTACAATAACCCGTGATTGTTTGAAGCAGATTGCTATTAGCTGGTAGAGAGGGGGGAGCTATTATGGTGGAAATGAAGCATTGTTAAAGAAACATAAGACTTCCCTCGGCGGATGATAGCCTCCTGAAGGGGTCTCCGATTAGATCTGGCAGGTGCTCTTGGGGAGGGGAGAATGGTTTGTTACGCTACAAGAATATTCCCGGCTCATGAAATCCGCTTAGCGAGGAATATTAAGTGTCATTACAAGTGGTAGTATGGGAGGAAGGAAGCACACTGATGTGAACGATTTAACAAGCGCCGTTCGCCTCGCGCTCTTATGGTTTCCCCCAGAGTCTCGTTGGCCAACAGTCGACTCATGGGAAGATATCCACAACACAAGTGTGACAGTCATGTTAAAGTGGAGCGCAGACCAATTTGAACACGATTTAAAAAAATCCTAGAGTGAACCAAATACTTTACCTCTGTGGTTTGGTGTGCAGCAATGCCTAAAAATATTAATATACTGTTCCTTTGAAGCCCACAGTATCGCAAATGTAAACAATTTGTATCCGATGTGTGCCATGTATAGTATTCCCTTTCCTATCTCTGGAATATACAATCCAATCAATGAATAATAAGAAATTTGAATAAAAAACTGCAATTGATGTCGGCAGAGAATATTATATTTTTATGGCCTGTTGTTGTCGAACAGATAAACTGAACACCTATATATTTGGATCCACAGCATCTGCCTCTAAGGACCGCCCTGGCCTCTCCATGACCCCGGGAAGCCCCCTGCTGCGGGCCGCCAGCGTGGCCCCCACCACCAAGGACACCAGCAGAAGGCTGCCCATGGCCACCACGGCCCCTCCGCTCAACATCCCCCACCAGCATTCGCCCTATCACAACCCTTCCTCCCAGCAGCCCCCGCTGGGCCCCTGGGCCCGGCCCCACTACGGTGAGGGTGGCCGGGGGGTGGATAACCGTCGCAGTCCCCTTCCCTTTTCCACCGGACAGTTTTCTGGGGCTCCGCATATGGCTGTGCACGGGAACGTCCCACGGTTCCCCGTCACTCCACCGCTGAAGAGCGCACTTGCCGGATACGGGGGGGCTCCGGACCGCCCCGACCAGTGGCCCATCCCCGTCTTAGCGCACACCCCCGAACCCCCTCGTCTTGGAGAGCCCTCTGATCGAGCGGCCCAGTTGCGAGACATGGAGCTGCCTGCCCGGGTGTCTCCTAGTGCCACTGCTACTGCTAGCACTACGACTACTGTACCAGGGAAAGACACCGCCGCTGTGGGCCCGCTGCTGCTGAGAAAGGACTCGTCTGCAATGGGCGGCAGCACATTAGCAGGTAGTCCCGGTGGTATGGACGAGGGGACCACTAGCATAACGACCACCCCACTTAGTCCAGGTAAGAGAAGGGAGATGTGTGCATCCTGCTGCAAAAAACATGAGTAGAACTCTGATGCTTTATTGTGTCCAGAGCAGAACCCAAAATAAGCACACTCAAACTTTTTCGAAGAAATTTTCTAATTGATAATTGCAAAACTAAATGGAAACAATAATTTTTCTTAGCATTTTGAATTTGGTTTTTGAATATTTTTATTACCGGTAATCAGATTTGCAAGACAAAGCAACAAAAACACAGCAAAATATATTCTGTTTCTTTTTTCACAGTCTTTTCACAAGGCTCTATCCAGTGGGATATGCAAACCAGAAATGTTTGAAACATATGTGGGTGTGTGCGTGGGTGGGTTGGTGTGATACAATATGGCAGTAATTGTATCAGCTCAACACATAATAGGTTGTTGACAGATGACTTGCATGGAGAGTGTTTGTTTCTTCAGAGGGAAACTCATCACTTTTTAACTCAAGAAAACTCAAGAAACCAAGAAGACCACAACCTGTCTGTTCTGTGCATTAGAAAATATTAAATTTCATCATCTGATTCGATCACAATCCTAAAAATTGGTACACAATTCAATCAATCAATAAGCGTGAAGTATTGATTATGCAAATGTAAATTGTTACATGTCTCTATTTTAACATTGAATTCAATGCGAGATTTATACTTGATTCTCACATTTAAATTTGATGCCTTAGCAATCAATCTAACTCTACGTATTCCTTGGGTTTTCAGACTGTCCAGAAGACCTTCTCAGCCTCAGTCATTGTCACTGCCTCAGTTGTCATTGTCGTCCTATTCCAACACATGATCTGTCTTCATCATTGCAGCGTCCTGCAACATGGACTTCGGCGGGCCTCAGGGCGTTATACAGGCTCTGCCACAGGCCATATCTACTGTCCATTCTGTGACCGACTGCACCTACAAGGTCATCGTGTACATGGGCTACGGAGTGGAGATCCAGGTAGGAAGCAGTCATGGGGCTCTCCCCCTGCAGGGATTAAGTGACCACTTCAACTCAAAATTAAATGAAATAGGCCAGAACATGGCTATTCTTGTTCTTTCTCTTCTCTTACTATTCACTTTAATTATTCCCACATGTATTTTTTAATTGTTCAGATATATCCATTAAATATCAAGTAAAAGTACTTTAACTTAGATTTAAGCACTATTATTTGAGTGATTTTTAAATGGCAAAGCCATCCATCAGCTGTTAGTAATGGAAAGGCTCTGTGAGAATATTTGTTTCCAGTTGGCTGCCTGCCTTTATATCAGACAATTCCGAATTTTTGACTGCTCCCGGCTCATTTCTGACAAACCAGGGCATTTCTATTATATAGATTTATATCTATTTTCTGATTGGTTTCGGGAATCCATCTTGCCTGGCAATCAAAAGTGCAAAAAGAAAAACTCCTCAATGGATGATGTGGAAGGTTGGTTGCTTAGTTTCAAAATGATGCTCTCTGCACAATTTTTACAATCTTAATAACTCTATCGTACATACAGCAGCTGTAAAGTATTATATAGCCATGCTAATATATTGATCGCTTTTCTGCAATTGAAATCCTTAATGTGACTTACTGGCATCAAAATCAATAGAAGGATTGCAACCTACGCGCTGTGTGGTCTTTTTTGTATTGATATTGTGTTTCCTGTTCATAATGACTTTGGACAGAATCCAACATTTTTCTTGTCATGTTGAAATCATTGGTCTCGTTGACCCAGTTGAAATACTGCTCCATGGATTTGCCAGATAAATGTTTGTAGTTAGCATGTTAACTCTTTTAGGAACCCTCTGAAGTGACCCTCTCTGGCGATATATTGGGCTCATTCTGTTAATATGATGCGCATGAAGTAAAATCTTTATTTTCACTGTCCTCTGTGCCGTATTTAATGTGACAGAGTTATAGGATTTAACCAGAGGGATAGCGTTAGTGGGAAGACCTAGAATTCCAGTATGATGATTCTTGAAGTTGCTCACTCACTCACACAATATACTCATCGATAGTACTCAAACATAACAGTAGAGCAGACAGAATAATTTCAGCAAAATAATTTCTGTGGTTGTTGTTTTGTTTAAAGATAAGCTTCCTCATGTGTTTCTTCCATGCTATCGTTAACAAGGGGCCTTTCTTCTGCACTGCTCCTTCCCCTCTGGTGTGTGAAAGGTGGGCAGAGAGGGGGAGGCACATAAGTGCTCAGGCAGGGAGGCATATAGCAGGTCTGTCCCCAATGTCACCTCCACAAAACGTGTTTGGCTTATTCAGATAACTGACGGACGCTTCCGGCAATTACAACCACTCCTTCCACTCTGGGGTACTTAGAGTTGCTGTGAGGCGTCTGACCTTTTGAGGGAGGCTGACTCTGTGATTTAAACAGAACCTCTCCCTCTCTACCTGCGCGCCTCCCTCGCCCCGCATGATTAACTCTGAGAGCAAGGCTTCCTCGCCACGCATAAAATATACAATGGCCATTACGCCGCTGACCTTCCGGATGCCTGGGCCAATATATTTATGATATGAAAAATGAATATGTGGTTGCAAATCATCGCCAATGAAGTGTCCCGCTGCTCTGTGTCTCTCGGCCAGGGCGAGGAGAGGAGAGAGGATCACAGGAGGGAAGAAGAAGGTGACTGCCTAGCTGTCTGCCTTGCTTTCATTATTCAGAGTGACTTCCATGAAGGATTCTGCTTAGGTTGTGGACACTAATGAATTGCTCATGGATTATTTGTCCCCTGGCCTTTGTTTGTTTATAGGCCCCTTTTTAAACGTATTGTGGGTGAAATGTATCCCCGGCTTCTCTTAGTTAAATTAGCAAACCGCAAAAAAGTGCTCTGGCCCCGGAGAGACAGACAAAAACATTTGAAACGGACTTCAGATGACTAATCTTCAATGAACCCATTGGGTTAACTGCTTTATTATACATTAAGGCTTGGGTTGTAATGTGCCTTATCTACAAATAATACATCCTGATAATGTACACTAAGTCCATTTCTTTGTCCACTGTAGATTGGACAATGGTTAATCACGCAAGATAGGACAGAATTCCTCTTCTGATTTGGATTGATCATTTATAATTGTATTTAATAATCATTCATGCAGACAAATATAGCATATTAATTGTTAGATTGTTGAACACAAAGCATGTGGAGAAATGGTTCTAATAAAGGATAGAGTGGAGGAAAGGGAGAAAGTGAGAAGAGGAAGACTTTGGACGACTATCCGAATATAAAAGTCCAGTTCAAAGTTTCACTTCATAAATGCATTTAGGGAGATTAATATTGAAGAGTGTTTGACGTAAACATGAACAGACACATTCAAAAGAACGTTTTTGAATCTTATGGATTCTAGCTAAATTTGAGTTGACTTCTTGGTTTTACAAATGTAAAAAATTATACTTGATTCAAGTTTTATGTTTAAGCAGTTGTCAGGGCACAACATGATGGTAATGATGATAATGTTACATAAGATATCAGGTCAGTCTTAATAAAAGATAACAGTAGAATGGCAATTGCTCTATGAACTATACTTTATAATTTTAACTTTCTTTAGGGCAAGGCTTGATGGAAATTGAATACACTAAACTTTTGTCAATTTGTCAGATTGCAATATATTGTTCTGTTATTATCGTCATCTTCATGTGCTATTCGTTTTTAATATTCAGCACTGTGTAATGCTTAACATCATATGCCCGCATTGGGGTCAATACACAACCATTACACAACCACACTACGAATACCCATGCCATGGGGTGCATGTGCATGCACACATGGACACAAACTTATACAGCTCTAATACAACCAAATGTATGAAACTGCCTTTTGCCTTACAGGACATTTAGCTTTTCAACCACTTTTAAGACATTGAGGGCTTAGCCCAGGGCCTTAATAAATAATAATATATTGATCTCTGTGGGTGGTACAGTCAAGAGCCGAAAGTACGATTGAGTGCCTATTCAAAAAAACCCAGACAGACCGGCACTATTCGGCTAAATGATCGAGACGATTCAACCTTTAATCTTTTCCAATACGCCCTTCATAATTGAGTAGGTCTATGCTTTGACACACTGGAAATATAGAAGAAGGGTTTTCTTCAAAAATGGTCTAATAAAGCCATGGGTACTGCTTGGACCAGCTATATTGAAATGCAGGGTACCTACATCCTTCCTAGCATGTGGACCATTTTCAGATTGATTAAAATCATTGATAGGGACATTTCGATTGTCCCTTGACATTGGTAAGGACGTGTCCATACCGTTCCACCCTAAACCTACGCCCATGGCCACAGTAGAAATAAAGAACAAGGCCAAGGAACTCGAGAGCTAAGTTTAAAAAACAGTACGAAAATGAGTTGCTAGGACAGGGTCTTTACACATCACTTAAAAGGCATATGTTTTGCTCGGGGGTATCGACTCATCGATCGATATTCTCAATTGCTGTGCCGAGCTAGACACCACCTTAGTTCGATAAAGCAGCAGTTCTATCTTTGGCCTTGGGCCGCTGTAGGGATGGCAGAGATTGATTGCTAATCGTTTGTCACTACAGTGACACCCGGAGAGGCCTAGGCAGCGCTCATTTCTTGTCGGAGTAACTGCAATTATCTAGTTGGTTTTTGCAAAGAAAATGTGTTTATAAAAATGTCAAATGAATGAAAGAGAAATTAAACAATACATACTATAGTTGTTGCTCTTGTTGTAAGGTATAACCACTCAATAGGGTGTGCTGCTGGATGGTTGGGCTTATCTAAAGGTGTTTGTGAGGGTGTTAGTGAGACTGTTTGTGAGATAAAAAAAAACATTCAAGAATGCATGTAAAAAACAACATGCTCCTCACACAATAAACAAGAATGACCCTTGAAGTGACGCGGAGCGGTGAAGACAGCGATGGTTGCCTTCTCCTTCAAAGTGTAGTTACAAACCCAGATGACCTGAGATGGCTTCAATTAGAGCTTTCCTCGCGGAAGCGCTCTCTCATGGCAGCAGGGAACCAGGAGGCCTCGTGACACTGGAGGCACTGCACTCGGCAGGTGAGGTAGACGTCGCACTCTGCGGTTATCTCGCTGTAATTGTTTCTGCCACCCTGCTCCCGTACCTACCAAACGGGTGGTAGAAGTGAAAACACAGAGAGAGACACTGATTGGTGTGGTCGTTTGCATCTCCTCCCACAGCGTGTCCCAGTTGTGCCGGAACAATCTCTTATCAACTTTGCCGAACCCCTTTCTGCAGCAACACACTCAAATGCCTCAGTTCAGCAAAGGCTGTCTAAGATCATTCACGGTTGGGACAATTATGGAGCAGAGATCACACAATCTTCTTGTTAGTCTTGCCTATTTAATCCATCCGGATATACTCAGGTGCCTCATTTCTTCCTGTGAGTGACATTGTTGTTTTCGTTTTTAAAGCAGACACACCATGTGAGGTCACAGGTGTATAAGGCAGAGTGAATCACAAAGAAAAGCATATTCCATAACATCACACACTCCTCTCTCTCTCCCCAGCTCTCTTTCTCTCCATCTCTCTAATTCTCTCCCTGTGCAGCCTTTATCCCCTCAACTATTGTACCTGCCTGTTGTTGCTTCGTGGTTTGAGGTGTTCATGTCGGGAGCTGAGGAAGGCTCTTTCTGCAGTGTGTGATGTGCAGCACTTTGAATCCTCTCCAGTTTTTAAGTATAAGCCACACTTGATGGGCGGGGCTATCAGCATTCTGCAGCCATGGCTGACACACAAACACACACACACGCACGCACGCACGCACGCACGCACGCACGCACGCACGCACGCACGCACGCACGCACGCACGCACGCACACACACACACACACACACACACACACACAACCCCCCCCAACACACTCACACGTTTGTGTGTCTATATGAACACATACACAGATGCATTAATATGTTGTATGTGAGAGGCACCTCTTCGTTCCCCCTCCCCTCACCCTTGGGTTCCTCTCTTGGGATTTAGGAATCTTCAAGACTGCCCATCTCTTCCAGCCCTGATACTGGATTGTATAAGGAGAGAGAAGAAAGACAGTGTCAAGAAGAAGAATGCATTTAAAATAGAGACCAGATAATAGGAAATGACTAAATCTCACTGCATAGAATTTTGAGGGGCCGGTAAGCGACAGGGCTGCGATAAGGAAGAGGAATAAATGGAATGCTGAACAGAGAAAGACAGAGAGGAGCAAAGCAATTGGAGCCCAGGGGGGTGGTGTCAGACATTGGGGTGGATCGATTGTGTGAGGTTAATAAAGTTGCCCTTGGGCTCCGTTTTAGCAGGAGTTGGTCAATACATTAGGCCGATCCGGTGTTATACCCCGCTGATAGGGAGAGTGGTGGATGGCAATACTGCAGACAGATACGTGCATCATATGATCAGCTGCTCGAAAATCCTCCCGTGTCCCTGTGACTTCATTGCTGTTAATGAAGCTACTCTGCTTTTGTGTTGTAAATACACTAATACAGCTACTGCTGTTTATTCAGTAAAGACATAGCTAACAAAAGGCTTATCTGCCATATATAGATGTTGGAAAATATACATTTAATATTATATTATTATGATACAGTTATATGAAGAACATATCTAAAACAGACAGGCTTGCTTAACATGATCTTTGGATGGTGTTTGGAATAGCACAATTAATGTCTCTTCAACGTTAATAGAATAAATACTGTTATTGCTTTTGTACTAATAGTACATAAAACATAAAAGGAAAAACGTAATTTTGCAGCAATTGTCTAGCGCTTAAGGCGACATGAAATGGATATTTTATTATGTCGTGTTTTTGATCTCACAGTCAATGTTTCTGTTTCTACCAAATTGTTGGTTTCCAAAAAAAGTCCTTCCTTTTATCCTACCAAGCATGTTAGTTACATCCAGATTTGAAGGACAAGTTATTCAGACTTGGAACCCTTGTCTTACACACACTTGCTATAAACACACCTTGCTCAGCATACCATATTTTGCATTTATTTACCTCTTTATATTCACTAGGTGCTCGGCCGAAGCTCTGCTTTTCCTTTTCTTCCCCTTATTCAAAAATCTATTTTGTGACAAGCGGTTCGGGATTGCATTAATAATGAAATAGCTGTAGACAAGGTTACTGTTAAAAACAAGCTCAGTGCGGAAAATAAATAGTGTGGATATGGATACACAAAATAACAATTTCACTTTTATTCACTGGGGGGAATACCACATCATTAAATGTTAAACTACCAAGAGGATGCTGCATGTTATAATGTATTATTCTTTAAAAGACAAACCCTTCAATTCTTGACCTCGACTAGGCACCGCAGAGGCAGCCCTCTGCCCTCGTGTATTCACGCCAGCCCTGAAATAATAATTCAAATGGTTATTGATGATAAAGAATAGAAAGGGACTCTCCGTGTGACGTGTTCAGTTTCCTTTCAAACAGCCATACCTACATCAGCCCTTTTTTCACACTGTTACTTGTGTGATATCAGTGTCTTTGTGTGAGAGGATAGGGGGTATTTCCAAGGACATGGATGGATACAGGATATTGTCCACATCTTTTCTCTAAACTAGAGGAGAACATTTTTCCCCGTCTCCCTTTTGTTCTCTTTCATATCAATTCCATTGCTTGGCCCCACAAAGGCACATCTCAGGCAAAATGGATTATGTCCCTCTTCGGTCAGATCGTAACAATAGAAAATGGATTGCTTCAAGAAAATGTATAACAATGGAGAATAAATGGATAAATAATGAACTTTTACTATGGATCTTATAACCATTTCCAAATCATAGATATCTCTAGTGCTTAGGCGAAGGTAACTATTTGACACAGTTCCCAGATATCAAATAGGTACTTTTGTAAGGCTGAGTCTGCGTTCACTTGGTTCAGGCAGACAGCAGACGGACTACCCCTTCTGGATCGCGTGGTAAAACAGTCTGACCAAATGGCACGACAGCAAATCAAAACATGCATGACGATATATTGCTATTGTGATGAAGTATTATTTACAAAGAATGGGGAACTGTAAACAATTATAATATTTTATTTTTGGACGGCAATGTGGGTGCCGTAACTGTTGCCAGTATTTTCTATCAGCATCACTGTCCGGCTCTCGTCAAATTATATCAGGATTTCTATATACCTTCTGCCTGATCCACGTGAACACAGCAATAGTTTTAGAATGTAGTGGTCTTCACTAAAATTAGTTTTCTTTTTTACAGTTTCTCTATACTGCAGGCCATTGAACTATGAGGAATAGCACATCTTTCCAAGATTCTGCCTTGTTGGCTATTCACAGACTTTACATCTGTAAATAACAGACTCAGAGGAACCCATGCTCTCGTATACCCGCCCCCACACAATAACAACCACCGCAATAATTGCATCTACGCAGTCCATGATCTGTTTCCTTTTTCTGTTTTTATTTCTGTGACTTGAGATCTTTTCGGGGATTTGCCGGAACCAGATAATCAGCTTAAAGCTGCTGGTAGAGCATTCACTAAAACTACTACTTGATACTGAACTACCTAATCCAGACATTTGCCCCGGAATCACCTTGATAGAGGTGGGAAACAGGAAAGGGCGGGGCTCAGAAACTGCAACAATCTCTATGAACCTTTGAAAACCTTTCAGGATTATTTTTTAATTTTTAAGTCATGAACCTGTTTGTGACATTTCATGCCCACTGTCATGCCCTCTTTCAGCTGATTGGCATGAAAAGTTCTAAATTCTTACTTGGGTCATCATAACCAACCTACCGAATAAATTTGCTATAAATCTGTGCTCAACCTTTTTTTTGATATCCCGGACAGTGATAGTAAGGTACATTGACAAACACACTGACAGGAGAAAACCTCCATGGTAGAGGTTATGAATATATGATATGCAAGCAAGTAGAGGTAAATAGATCTGCTTTTCTTTTCACAAATGTTCTGAACAAAGAGAAAAGAAACCTACGAATAATTCAACATGAAAACCCCAATATCCCTGGACAAAGATTATCCCCTGGTCTTACACACACTATTATAAACTCGCATATACACCCGTATACTCACACACACACACACACACACACACACACACACACACACACACACACACACACACACACACACACACACACACACACACACACACACACACACACACACACACACACACACACACACACACACCATTATACTCCTTTTACATGTATGCATGAGAATGTATAGTAGTGTATGTGAGAGAGTATTGTAGTGTATGTGAGGGAGAATAGTAGTGTATGTGAGAGTATTGTAGTGTATGTGAGAGAGAATAGTAGTGTATGTGAGAGTATAGTAGTGCGTGAGAGAGCATATACGGTAGTTGGGTATGTGAGAGAGTATAGTAGTGTATGCGAGAGAGTATAGTTGTTTATGCAAGAGAAAATAGTAGTGTGTGAGAGAGAATAGTAGTGTATGTAAGAGAGCATAGTAGTGTATGTGAGAGAGCATAGTAGTGTATGTGAGAGAGAATAGTAGTGTATGTGAGAGAGCATAGTAGTGTATGTGAGAGAGAATAGTAGTGTATGTGAGAGAGCATAGATGTGTATGTGAGAGAGTATAGTTGTTTATGCAAGAGAATATAGTAGTGTGTGTGAGAGAGTATATATGTTTATGCAAAAGAATATAGTAGTGTGTGTGAGAGAGTATATATGTTTATGCAAGAGAATATAGTAGTGTGTGTTTGAGAGTATAGTTGTTAATGCAAGAGACTATAGTAGTGTGTGTGAGAGACTATTGTAGTGTTTGTGAGTGAGTTTGAGTGAAACGGAAGTGAGTTTGATTTCTCAGTTCCTGATTGGCTGACAGAAGAGGCGGTAGCTTCTGGCGCTCAAAATAGACCTCTGAAGAATAAGTCCCGCCTCCGAGGCTCCGGTTCCATCGGTCAGATGTCTATGGGAAACAACATGGGGTTTTTGAATGATCGTACATAACAAACTCTCCAGGTGGCGAAGAAGTAAAAGCTGCTCATGTTTTGAATTACACACTTTTTCCATCTAGATTCCACTTGGGTTTTGGATTGTCGGTGCCGTAAGTAGTAAACAATAAATGCTACCTTAACCCCACCGACAATCCAAAACCAAAGTGGAATCTAGATTGAAAGGGGGTTTAGTTCAAAACGTGAGCCGCTTATACTTCTTCGCCACCAACAAAGTTTGTTATGTACGATCATTCAAAAACCCCATGTTGTTTCCCATAGACGTTTAACCGATGGAACCAGGAGCCTCGGAAGTAGGACTTATTCTTCAGCAGTCGGTTGCACCAGCAGAACGTAAAGCCGATCATAAGTTCGGGTGTAAAGTCTGCCTTAACCCTACGCTCAACGTAGCTAGTGCCAAACTAAAGGTGTTCTAAATTGTGGTTGCACCACCATAACTTAAGTTGTAACGTTACTAGTAGTGCATAAAGTGTACCAGTTTCACTTTTAATGACGTTTAGATAATTTCAAGCCAATCATTGACAGATAACAATGTAAACAGGAAATACCGGCAAGTTTCCACCTTACCCGAGTGAAGACGCGTTAGCACCCAAATGAGAGGGCAAACAAAACAGTTTCAGTCATTTATTCTCTACAATTTGCTTGGACGGTATAGGTGTGAGGTTAAGCTATTTGATGGCGGATTTTATAATAAATAAAAAAATATAATAAAATATAATAACCGAAATCGCGCATATAATTCAACATCAACATAATAAAGAAATGGATCGATACGGTCACGGACAATCCGTTCCCGGTGCAAATCGCATTGAAACTCCTCTTCCCATTGCTCAAAACGAATAGCCATCTTTACCCTGCGTTAGTGTTGAAATCTTTTTACGTTTTTTTCTTTTAACGGTTCTTTATCGTTAGTATGGAACTTACACCAGCTAGAGGGGAGGTGTAAAAGTTAAGTTATAACTTAGTGTTACGTTGAAACTATCTGCTTGGTGCAACTGCTATTTTTTTAGTAGAGTGTAAAGTCGAACGTTTGGGTGATTTACGTTCAACGTAGCCTAAGTGGGACCTTACGTTCTGCTGGTGCAACTGGAACCAGAGGCTGCGCTGTCATTTCACTCTGGAATTTCCAGCGATTCTGTTATGCTGCGTTCACACCAAAAAAATATTTGGTTGCTTGTTCGCATGGTCGCCTGAGTTTGAGAGAGGCTTCCTCTTGTGACCGCCAATTCATTCTCAACCAGTCTCTCCGCGTTGTGGATGAACACACACTACCCGCCAGAGGAGCTCCGGGAGTCCGCAAACGTCAACAACGCCCTTTCTCCTCCTTGTCGTGGCTCAATTGTACTGATCACGGAAGAGGCAGTGAATGAAGTATTGCTTAGACAGCGATTTATTAGATACCACCGCTAATAAACCGTTGGAACACACACAAGACCGGTAACCACGACATCGCTGGTAATCACAACAAATCCTGCTCCCCCGCTATGTCCGCTTAAGATATCTATATATTATATCATCTTATATTATTTACATATAGAGCTCCTGGACTCACGCCAGAGCTCCCAGAGGTTTCTAGCTTAGAATATTTTATAGAACGGGTGATATTATGAATCCTAAACGACTGCGTTGATTGTTCTGACGTCTCTGGTACTTCCACAACACGTAGAGACCGGCCATGGTTGAGAATTAATTGGCGGTCACAAGAGGAAGCCTCTCTCAAACTCAGGCGGCCACGCGAACAAGCGACCAAATCATATTTTGGTGCGAACGCAGCATAACAACATCGCTGGAGTGAGATTCAAGAGTGAAATGAACACGCAGTATTTTGAGTGCCAGAAGCTACCTTCTCTTCTGTCAGCCAAGGAACTGAGGAATCAAACTCACTTCCGTTTCAGTCAAACTCTCACACACACACTATACTCTCTCACATACAATACTATTCTCTCACACACACTACTATACTCTCTCACATACACTACTATACTCTCTCACATACACTACTACACTCTCTCACATACACTACTATTCTCTCTCACATACACTACTATACTCTCTCACATGCACGACTATACACTCTCATACATACATGTAAAAGGAGTATAATAGTGTGTGTATGAGTATACTGGTGTATATGCAAGATTATAATAGTGTGTGTCAGCCCAAGTATGAATTCTGTCCCAGGCGGCCCCTCATACACACACACACACACACACACACACACACACACACACACACACATACACACACACCGCACACACACACACACACACGCATGGAGGGTTGACACTGTGTAGACGACGAAGCCTGTGATCCCATAGGGAACAAAGTATCTTGGGGATCCGTGTGTCTTGTGCTGCTCCTGCACAGCACCCCACAGTGAGGCCTTCTTTAATGAGGAAATGTACAAGTTGAAAAAAATGAACCCATCCTTTGTTTGAATTGATGAAAGGAAAGGGCCTTTCTTTCTCCTCCCCCATTCTCTGCTATGTGACAGCGTGTACAGCGGGAACTCAGATATCGTTCTCCGGTGTACTAGAGCGTTGGATTTCACAATGGAGCAGGAGAGAAACACAAGAGAATAGAATGCTATAGAATATCATTGATTTAAACACATTCACATTTGCAAGGTGAGTTACAATCAAACCATGTAGCAGGATGTGTTTTCCTGAATCAACCTACATATTCAGTAGGATAGAACTGGAAATCAATTAGGATTGTGAAGTGTCTGCTCAATAAGATAATTAGCTAATAAGCTAAATAAATTAGCTTTGTTTAATTCATACACACTAGGTGCTTGTTCTGTCATCACCTATATTTGTTGACTAACTTCAATGCTAATATTCACATTACTATTCCTTTGAATAGATTATCTATATTACATTTATATTATATTTTATATTTTTATATTACAATTATACATATATACATCTTTCAATGAATTGCACAAGGTTGCAACAATCAAAAACAGCTACTAGTAAATGTTTATTAACATTGTTAATGTTGAATTTGCTGCGTTATGTTTGTAGGCGGATTCTATAATTGTCCATATTGAGTAGATATATGCTTTTTGATATTATATTGGTGACATTAATTGGATTTTCATAATAATTATTCCCTCCCCCTCACGTATGAGTTGAGTGAGAGTTTCACAGGGCCTGGAACCGTTCCAGAGCCAATTGGATGATGTCTCCTGTGGTTATTATGTTGAGTGGTTTATTATTCCCTTACGTGAGGCATAATGTGATTATCCAGCGATGACCCTTTTTTTGTTCATGTAATGTTCTCCTCGGGTTGTGTCCGTGAGTTAATTAACAGTACATTAGGACCCGTTATGCACAACGACAACACTGCCACTTAGTGTAGTAACACAGTGCTGGATCTGCGGCTTGTCACTCACATTAAGTCTGCTTTCAAACGCATGAGATGTGAGGCAGCTTTGTATCGATGTTTCAGAATAGAATAGAATAGAGCAGAGGCATGCAATACAAATTCAAAGAGGTCCAATATGTCCTGAAGAAAAGGTCCAGAACGTGTCGTTACACGTTATAATTGAGTGCCTTATATATTGCAGTAGCATAGTCGTTGTATCAATGTATGTATCTGCCTTTAGTCAACAGCTAACCAAACTCAAACTTCACTTTAGTACAATTTAATAATATTTAAACAATACTTAATAATAATAATAATAATAATAATAATAATACATAATATAATATATAATATATATATAATAATTAACACATTTTCTTTTCTCATTTCAAGCAAAATAAGATGCGAGAATGCAATTCAAAATGAAAGGCTTCGGAAAGAGTTGCATCCTAAAATGCAAATTTTAGAAAAATTAAATAAAAAGATGGCTGTTGTTCTAGTTTTCCTTTTTCTTCTTTTATGTTAACTCCACCTTGCATCTTAAAAATCTCAGCCAATGTGATCAACAATCTAAACACATTGCAACAATTACAAACAGCTTTGAGGCCTCCTATCCCCAGATAACCTACACCTCTGCTTCCTCTGGTTCAGTGAGAGGAGGGCATTATCTAGCTTGGCGGGCCTGGATCTTAAATCTGGGCTGGAATGGTATCAGGGCCATTCTCATACACATGTATAGGTGCTCATTGGTGAGGCTGGAACAATATTGTGTTCTTCATAGTGGAGAAAGCCGCCTCACAGCTGAATGTAGAGCTGATCGTGGTCAACATGTATAAAGGCAGCGGTCTGGGAACATAGGAGACACACTGCTTATGAGCTAGCAGTGTGAAGAATGAACATGTCTGTCCATATAAAAGCTGCTTTCTCTGTCTTCCTTTAATGTTTGCAGTGCGCCATGATAAAAATAATAATTCTGACTGTCCTCGCCTCGTCTCTCCCCTGTTTGTGTCCGTATCTTCTGCACTTACTGGCGTCAGAATGCTTATCAGAAGGTATGGGATTGATTTGCTGGGTCACAGGAGATGATTAATAACGATGCAATGGGTCTCTGAGATTCGTGGACCGCTAAACCAGTGCCATAATGGCTAAAAAAGCTACTCCAGCGAAACTAGAAACACTCTTTCAAAATGATCATTCGCAATAATAGATTCGTTATAGTTCCGAGTACGGGTAGGAAGACTATTAGTGACCGGTCCTCGTCTTAATTTTCTCTTCAATGGAGAAATTATGTCTTCCCCCCCTAATGTGCTGCTAGCGATGATGTTACACGCTGATGACATCCGACTGGAGGGTCCCAGGAAAGACAAACTATATCCCTCATGCTCATCTCAATAAAACTAGGACATCAAGAGACAGGGTGAAGGATGGTGCAACCACCTGTCTAAACGTGGCATCTCTGGCCGCGTTTAGACATGTTATCGCTAGAGAACCATCTGCCCTTTAATAGTGCACTGACCGAGGACTACTGGGAAGACCACCTTTTGACTTTCCCATATTTACTCTGAGCTGTGCCAAAACACATTAAATACATTTTCAATATTATTCTTCCATTCTCCTTGACAAAATTGAAACATGCCTATAGACACACAGTGTAGAATGGAATAAATGTAAATGTGTTGTTGACATAGTAACATATGACATGATATGAATATATATATGTTCTTTGCTTTTCTCCGTTTGTGGATTGTCCTCATGCCCAGGTGTTGCAGGTCAACCTGTCAGAGAGCGACCACGTGACATTTGAGGATGCGGGTGGTGGTGACGATGTCATCCTGGCCAACAGGTCCATCCTAACCAAAGGCCTGGTTGTACGAAGTCGCAGCAACCAGTTCACCATCCATCTGAGCAGCCAGAGGCCCTGGGCCGGGTCCCTGCGGCTCCACTACCAAGGTATGACGCTCACCGTAAGCATGCTAATGCTGCATGCCTCCCGGCCAGCACTGTCCAACCTGAGTGAATTAAATACATGACCTAGTTTGCTGGTCATATTTTTTTCATGATTTATTGTGCTAATTGTGTGAACTATAACTGTCTGTCCAACATCAGACTATTTAATTTAAAATATGTTTCCAGCTATTGAAAAAGTGTACAATGCATTAGAGCACCACCAACTGCATTGCTTCGGCCGACAACGTATTCATGGGAAATTATAGGACAGGACATAGAAAGAGATCTCTATATTAATTAAAATAAAGTATAAAATGTCTATGATATGAAATTAGCAATTTACAGCACCTGATATTTATAAATGTCCATATATATTTGTTCAGCGTCTACTCATCATCACAATTCATAATTCATCATGAAATAGGTTTGGTTTGTCAGTTGTGCTTGTGTTTGGACACCATCATTAAAAGTGAGGGATGAATGAACCTGATAAGGTAAGGAGTCTTTTAAGCATGCTAAATGGAATAAAACAAAGCTTTGTAAAAGTATGGAAATAACAAACAACAGCACAACAGCACTTAATCCTTCGAATGCAATGAAAGAAAGATCCCATGATGATGAATTATTGGTAAAACTATGCAACTACTGGTCAGTTTTCTCCCTGTAATCATGTCAAAATAATGACAAAATAAACGTATTTAACATTACATTTGCCACCACGTCGAAAGTGTTCGACGTGGTGACACACTATCTGAAACTATTTGGCTGAACCCTTACGAGAATGTTCAGATGCATGAATCTGTGAAGCATCACAATACGTGCACCAAGGTGAGAATAATGAAGAACCCAGGGCAGCAGAAAGTATGCAGTCTGTCATTCTCCACTCTTACTCTAAGACTGCACTATTGTAAACAATGCAGAATCATTTTTCAGGCCAGGAACAATAAGTGCCGCCACTAACTCAATGAGGATGAATTCTATCTCGGCCCAGCACATGTGCTCTGTGCAGTCGTTCCTGTAAGCCAACCACGTTTCATTCACTGATGAACTGCTTTTTGGGAAATATGCAGAAACACCAAGGCATTCATTCTTACTGGGTCTTTGACAAACAGCAGCTAGAGTGCAAATCGTATGTTCACTACATCTGCTGTCCACTAAATCACCCTGGCTGTTGCCTTACTTTGTTATATTCAGACTATCCTTATTAACCCCTATCCTTAGTAACCCTAGTGGCAGAGATACATTTCATGTATCGATGCAACTAATTAAGTTGTACTTATCTGAATAATAGATGGATACATTCTAATGAGTTGCTCTGGGATCCTGAGCTTTTTGTCAGCTCATAGTAAACTACTTGAGGATCTAATTAAATGTTAATTATGAAGACACGATTGCCACCATGCTGCCCTATTACTAAGTCTAGTTTTGCCAATTAAATTAGCACTACATGAAAAGTTTGGACAACAGCCTGCTGATACACCTCAGGGAAATAATGTGGCATAGCTCTCTGCACTGAAAGGTTCTGTACAGCATGCTATCAATTATTTTATTTGTATAAAATAGAGCTGTCAAGCGATTACAATATTTAATCATGATTAATCGCATTAATGTCATAGTTAACTCACGATTAATCGCGATTGATCGCAAATTATTTTTCTATGCTAAATATCCCTTGATTTTTTTTGTCCCATAATTCTTCTCATTTTAATTCTCTTATCAACATGGTGAAGTGCATCGGCTTGCCTTGTGCAAATGATTTTTTATTGATAACAACATTGGCATATACTGATCAAAACAGGACGATACAAAAAAAGAGCCCATATTGCAATTAAACGACTGCTTTGAACAAATGTCATTTGAACATAGCAGTCAGGCTACTGCTTCTTTGTTTTGAGCCAAAGAAAAAAAAAACAGAATTTCTTTTTTTTTTTTTTTGTAAATAAAATAATTGCGTTAATCGCGCGATAATTTTTGTAACGCCGTTAAAATTAGTTTGCGTTAACGCCGTTAATAACGCGTTTAACTGACAGCTCTAGTATAAAACCCAGATGTAATAGAATCAAGAGAACAGATCGTACTATTTAAATTCAATAATAAACAATGCAAACATATAACGAAAACTGATAAGAAGAAACATTTATTAAAACCTTTCCGTTGTTGGCTATTTCAAAGTATTTCAAATGGTAAAGTTCCCTTTCAAATTTGATCAGGGCTGTTACATTTAAATACTGAAACAGGATGAATATGGCAACGGTGAACAATCAGTGTTGAGGTGGTGTTATTTATGGACTCTGTTTTGTCACCTGAATCAAGTTAAATGTGATTTCCATGGAAACTAATAAGCCCTCGTATTAAAGGCCATGTTGTTAGTCACCAATGTTCTACTGCAGTACTCATCGGTGTTCATGCAGAAAATGCATTCCTTCACGTTTTACTCAAACGCCTGCTTGACTAAACATGCAGGCTCCAGGAGAACATGGAGGGACACACACAGAGGGATATCTCCCATTTGTTGCGGTTGATAGCAATATGCTTCCACAATCTGGGCCACCCTGAGTCCCAGGATCATGGGCCAGTCAAATGTTGGATTGTAGGTCTCACTTGGTGTGGAATCTCATCTTATTGCAGACAGCTTCCCCCAGGCCCTCTCTGCACACTGCGTGAGTCCTCTGCAGGCATAACCTGTCACAGCCGATCATTCTCAATGGGCTCTGATGAGCTGGGTGTAAATGAGTCCTCCCCTGTCATTTTTTATTATTGATGCACGGATGTGTGTGTGAGTGGTGGATGGTGAGTGAAGGGGCGTTGGATGGTTGGAGGAGTTGCAGTGGAGTGGGGGGCTCGGAAATATCTATTTCTCATCAGCCTATGTACTATACACACGAGGGTTAATAGATCCATCTCCGTAAACTGCCTGAATGTTATTTTTGTTATTTGTACTGCAACCAAAAAGAGACTGACATATATTCCGGACCACAATGCTGAAAAACACTTAATTTGGTAACAGAGGTGTCGCTCTGCACTACGACGCGTTGAGCTATGCTTATTCTGTGGCTGTAGTCTCCTCAAATGTTTTTTTCTACCTCCTCTAAATTACATCTCGAATACTAGTGTGAAGCATGCTGAGAGAGCTAAGACACCATTTTGAGAAACAGACAGGAGAAAATACTACAGTGAGAATATCCAGAATAACCCATCCTTCCCATGTGTACCCCTTTTCAGATGTTAATATAATAATAATGAAACATCTAAAGAGAAAATGAAACTGATGATGTTTCATTGATGGAATATTTATAGGAGTGAGGCACTCTAACCTGCCACATATAGGAACGTATCTAACCTGAACAAAATAATATTTCCCATCATTATAGGTAACACTTCAACCAATTCCCAATCTTATCTTTTCTGACACAATAAGAGGTTTGATGAAGGTTTGATGAAGCACTATTGCACCGACCCACTCTACAACAAAAGCCCCACCTAACTCTGCTTCAAGCCCATGCTTTCTAAGGAAAGCAACCGGGAGATGTATTATAGGAAACCTTAGTGGTGGAAAGCGCAAAGGAGCACGGCGATCTGTAACTTGTAAGTGCATTATCCCTGGTAGGACTTCTCTGTGATTATTACGGACCCCGTTGTGCTTTGTACCGGCCTCCACAGCAAAACAGCTGGCCGTCTGCTCGCGTGGGACTGAGGAGGAACACACCCACCGCCACTGGTGTGGAGCTCTTCAATAGCCTCGCTTGAGGCACACCAGTGCCGGTGTGTGTGTTTTGTCCCTTTCTCCTTCTGCCCACCCACCCACCTCTCCGCCCCTGTCCGTGTTGGTCTAATTGAAAGGGAAGCAGCAGGGTGATCATACTGCAACAACGCAGACGTGACCTCACTCCTCCAGCTCGCCTCTCCCCCCCCCCCCCCGCCCCCCCGCCCAGCTGAGCCACGACGCGACGGCAATAAAGCATGAAGGAAACGGATGGCAAGTGGGTGGAGCGCTGGCAAGCCCCTCGCTGCCTCATTGACTCAGTGTGTATCACAGAGAAAGGAGAAGAGAGAGAGAGAGAGAGAGAGAGAGAGAGAGAGAGAGAGAGAGAGAGAGAGAGAGAGAGAGAGAGAGAGTGTTAACCCATATTATACCTGTAAAAGAGAATAGCAGAGCAAGCACCTTCATGAAATAATGTGTTTCTAATCTACTCGAAATATGTTCCAGTACATTCTTAAAGTCGAAATAAACTGCGTCCCTGCATTTGTAGTAGCTTTAAAGTGCATTGATGCATGTGCATTCGTGTGTATGTGTGCATGGCACTTGTGTTGCTTGTGTGTGTATGTTTGCCTGTGTGTGTGTGTGTGTGTGTGTGTGTGTGTGTGTGTGTGTGTGTGTGTGTGTGTGTGTGTGTGTGTGTGTGTGTGTGTGTGTGTGTGTGTGTGTGTGTGAGTGTGTGTTTGAATTCCCAGATACTCTTTTCCTCTGGCTATTTATCATAATTGTCGGTTTGTTTCCTTAGGGCTGAAAGAGTGACATTGTGATACACCATGTCACACGGGAACAGTTCACTCTGTTGTCTTTTAGTGTTTGGCCTCTTTTTACCCTTGCTATGTCAGAGGAGGTCCCGGCTGACTGGTGGACATAAAATCACATTTAACCCCCCTAACCCTTTGCTATTAGATATGTAGATATGTCCGAAAAAGACTGGCAACAGAGCATCCACTATTCCGCGTTTCAGGCGGTCCGTAATTGTAGTTCATCTGCATATGCAATTCACTCTGTGACAGTGACAATGCATACAACAATATCATTCACACATGCATGAAAGCACCCGCATGTACACCCCCCCCCCCTACATACACACACATTTATATTTATTGCTAATTATTTTTTCTTGGTACGTTTAGCATTACGGCGGTGATATTTGAATATTTGTCAGTTCGTCTCAACTATTAGGAAACACAACTTTTGCAAAAAAAGGCCTCTGCAGAAGGGAGGAGAAGGATCGGGAAGTTAGCAGCAGCAAACTAAGCAGTATACACATCCACTGTGCATCCTCCCTTCTAGCAGAGAAGAGACTTGTGACAGAGTGTGTTACAGCCAGTGTTGGTCAGAGGTGACCATTTATTGGCCTACCTAATCCCCCGACTCCCTACATAATTCCTTGCCTGAGGCCCTTCAATGTCACTAGCAGACAAAATCAATAGGAGCATGACTGCCAAACCAATCCACAGTCTAACAATATAACAAGGACAATTACAGTGAGACGGATCAGAGTGTTTAACAGAAATATATTAATAAATGTGGCCAAATGCCAGCAGGCGTGGAAGACAGATCCGTGGCACTAAAAGAGCAGTTTGTTAACTGGGCACTGGGGAGCTGGCCTGGACCATTTTATTTCCACAGATATGGACAGTGTGAGTGTGTGTCTGTGTGTGTGCGTGTGTCTGTGTGTGTGTAAAAAGGGCATTGTGTGTAGCCATGCAAGTGGTTGTGCTTTTTTATGTGTACAAAGATGCGTATATTTCCGTCATTGAAGTGTGTGTGTGTGTGTGTGTGTGTGTGTGTGTGTGTGTGTGTGTGTGTGTGTGTGTGGGCGTGCGTGTTTGCGTGCGCGCGCGCGCGCGTGTGTGTGTGTGTGTGTGTATTTGTGTGTATCAAATGTTTGCTTTTGTAAATGAAGGTGTGTGTGTAGTGGTTGATCACCACCCTGAACCCCAGGGAGACACATGTGCACTGCCTGGCACTGTGCTGCTTCCACAGAGAAAATGCTTTCTGCCTCTGAGCTTTTTCATTTGTTTAGATTTATAAATATGCCAACAGAATTAGAGAAAATGTATCCTAACTTGCTGTTTTTCTCCTGATCACATTGTTTGCCACATATTGCCATTGAGCAGTGAGGGTGATGACAATAACACTTCAATTAATCATCCAATTGGTTTTGTTTTTTCACTTTGTGCTCTTTGGAACAAAATCAGTAAGGCGAGGGATGAATGAAAAGCAGAATGTGTGTTTCTATCTCAACATCGATTTCTCATTGTGTCTCTCTCTCCCTCCTCTCTAGTCTATGCATTGGGCTGTACTTTCCCTCAGCAGCCAACCTTTGGCGATGTGTCCGTGAGCAGTCTTCATGTGGGTGGAGAGGCTTTCTTCTCCTGTCAAATCGGCTACCAGCTCCAGGGTTTCTCAACACTCGCCTGCCAAAACGCCACCACCCCCTACTGGAGTGGCAGGGAACCACAGTGCCTAGGTAAGGTGGAATTTATCAATTAATTTAAATGTGCTCTTGTTTTGTATTGTGACATATTTTACCTATGTTGTCCTCATTGCATCGATCGCAATCTGCATTGTTTTTACTCATGCTTTATATGATAAAAGGTATTAATCATACAATTCTCAAAATGTCATAAAGAGAACATGTAAGCAATCGGAGTAATCTAATTTTGTCCTTTTTTTTAAGTTGCTATGCAACATTCCTCCATGAATGGATGTGTATTTTTACACCATGCAAACAAGATATAAAGCCTGGGCTCCCCCAGGAGCATTCGTTGCCGTATCTCATTTTGCCTGTTGATGAGACTTGGTGAGGAATAATAAGTGACCGCTTTACTCCTGCCTCCTCTGATTGACATTGCTTTTATAGCACAGCGATGGTCTCATGGGAAGCAATTTTAAAAAAGGGCTTATTTTGTGTGCCTTTCTCTCCAATGCTGATTGCGTTGTGCATATTTTGGCGTGTAAATGTGCATGCAGGATTTTCCTTTGTGTGTGACTTGTGTGTGGATGTTTGTGTGAGCCACACCTGTCCTGTGCCAATGAGCAGATAGGCAGCGTCATGCGAGTTGGCCCAGGTGTTTGCCAGAGGGCTATTATTACCAACGCCTGGCCATTGTTTGCTCTGCTCCACTTTAATAAGACTCTGTCTATAAAGATACCCTTGACTTGACCTGCTACAGAAACGTTAAAAACACACTTTCCCAATGCATGTCCAGGTCTATGCCCCAATGAATGAAAACAGATTTGATGATACTTGTTATCGGTTTTAATGAAGGAGGAACACTATACAATTCTGATTCTGATGGCTGGCAAAGTAACCAATCCTTCTAGGTTAGCAACCGTTCTTGACTAACAATTTAGTGGTTTGCAAGCTATTGACTTCTTCGGAGCTACCACCCAGTTTAAAAAAAATACAATATTATATTCGAATATCCTAATGCCCAGAACATTATCATACTTTCCCAGGGGTTGTTCCTAGCCTTGTGAGACCATCCTGATCTCACGCTCTGCTTCTCTCTGCTGATCAGCATGGCCTTGAGCCTGTTTCAAGCACAAATGAGAATGAGGCTAAGTATTAACAAGTGAAAAAAGACTGCAGATGCCATGGCTGTGAAAGCCTACAGTGGATGGACTACGCTTTGTCTCCTCTGCTATTCATGATATCTTTTAGACTGAATATGTGTAGCTAGTGTTCTGAGAGTATCTTTTGCAATGTTGGTACCTCATCCATTCTTGGAAGATGTACTATTATTTTCATCACACTGGAAGCATAGGTTTTATCAGCATTTGAAGGTGTGGCTGGTCCTTTCCAGACCAATTCAAGGAATCTCTCTGGGTTTTATTTATTCTTTGTTCTACTCTGCCCTGTGGTCACAGGCTTTCTGTCGTGACCACATGAATGAAATGGTAGCTATGCGCTGGCAGTCTAATAGATTATGCGCAGAGAGACACTGCTCTAGAGGTCAGTTGAGGGTGCAGACAGTTGTTAAAGAGGCAGTATTGGAAAAAAGCAGACCACAGGACAAGAATATTTAAAGGAATGTGCGGAAATTCCGGCCACTTGTAAAATGATGTATAGGAAGTTGGAACGTATATCGAACCTGCAAAAAGACCATCCAAATGAAAAGAAAGCAAAGAATATAAAACAAGAACAACAATATATGTATAGCTAGACATGTTTTCACCCTCACGTGGGTCTGTTTTTTTGTTGTTTATTGTCGCAGTTGATAAAACAGAGTTACCACATGAATCGTGTTGAAGCCACAAAGGACAACGAAACAAATACATTTGAGAACCCCTCACTTAAAAATAGAACAAGAAATTCTTCCAAGATTCGACAATTTTCCAGGTTACTTATTATCCATGCAACAAAAAAAGTTATAGTAATGACACTTGGACTCATGCTCTGCTTAATATATACAATTTTCCTATTCTCCTAGAAGACCATCATGTTATAATGTATTCAAAGATGATCATCATGATTTCAAAGATAATATAAATTGTAACAATTTCTAAAAAATATTAGATTTGAACCTGATACTATATTGCAGGTGTTGTTCATCGCTGTACAAAACAATTTTCTCGTATCATTTGATTCCTTCCTTTCTTAAAAAATTCTTTGTATTTCCCCTTCTTTGTGTTTTTCAACAGTAATTTTTCGTCGTTCTTACGTTCTTTCTTTCTTTCATTCTTTCATTCTTTCTTTCTTTCTTTCTTTCTTTCTTTCTTTCTTTCTTTCTTTTTTTCTTTCTTTCTTTCTTTCTTTCTTTCTTTCTTTCTTTCTTTCTTTCTTTCTTTCTTTCTTTCTTTCGTTCTTTTTTTCTTTCTTTCTTTCTTTCTTTCGTTCTTTCGTTCTTTCGTTCTTTCTTTTCTATCTTTCATTCTTTCTTTGATTCAATCATTTCTTTCTTTCTTTCAGCTGTCTGTGGTGGTATGTTCCGGAATGTGACCGTTGGCCGTATTGTGTCCCCTGGTTTCCCTGACAACTACAGCCACAACCTGACCTGCCGTTGGTTGCTTGAAGCAGCAGAAGGGCACCGGCTCCACATCCACTTTGAGAAGGTTTCTTTGGCAGAGGATGATGATCGGTAATGGCCAGTTGTGTCTCTAAGGCAATATTTTCAGGTTTCTTTGAAGGCATTATGTAATGCACAGGAAAGCCTCACAGGTTCTCACTGAAAATACTCACAGGTTCATTTGAAGTTCATAAAATGTAAGATATTTGATGCAGAAAAATCTGAAAATCATTAAAACCCACTCGGCTGCTGTTGTTACACACTCTTCATCAGGTTTTCAACATTCAATTTGAAGACTTGGCTGTCCCATATTTGCCTTTATAGAAAGGAACGAATTGCATACAATTTGAACGATATCACTTAAGAAATGTTAGAGTTATTGTTCATATAAAAAATCCTTTAATTAAGAAAGAACAACAATGCTGTATCCTGGCAGATGTTTTGTGTGAAAATATCAGTAATATATGCTTTTTAAACCTTAGATGTCGTTGTTTCACCTCCAGGTTGCTTATCAGGAATGGTAAAAATATGGATGCATCGGCGCTGTATGACTCTTATGAAGTAGAGTACCTTCCCAACGAAGGCCTCGTCAGCACCTCTAGGCATCTCTTTATTGAGCTGACCACAGACGCCGCAGGCACATCCACTGGAATGGCCATCCGGTACCAAGGTAATATAAGATAAACTTAGGGCTTCTGGATGTCACAGGCAGCACAAGTCATGTCTATACCATTGCAATGATCATCTGGCAACCGGAAGGCTACTGGTTCTATCCCCTGCTACTCCTACCTAAGTGTTAATGTGTCCCTGAGCAACACACCTAACCATAACTGCCCCTGACAATCAGTTTGTTCCCTTGCGTGGTTCACACCGCTGTTTGTGTGTGTGAATGTGTGTATGAAAAGTGTGATTGGCCACAGGTAAGAAGGTGCTATATAAGAACTTTTCTTACCTGTCTCAATCATAAAAGTCTCAACCATTTGAGATTGAGTCTTGTTAAGAACAATTAGTCACTGATTATAGCAATCCAGAGTATTTGGTTTGGAGGGCTTATCGTGTATCAGCACTGAAGATACATCTCTACCCTTTTCATTCCAGGAGTTAGATGCATTACATGCTGGTAAAACATTAGTCAATTTAAAAAGCCCATGGTGTAGTAAATTACAATTAAATTAAGTTGTAGTAGTTTGTTTTCTGATGGTCCCTCTGAATAGTTTAGTTGATAGAAAAGACATCCCAAGCAAGGATTTCACAGGGTCATAATGATAGAATATATACAATAATCTAGCATTCAAAAATAACAAACACATTTGTTTACAGATAGATACTAAAGTAGAAATATATGAATGTTGAATATTGGAATGATACCCAGTGCCTTTGCTTAATCTTTGATCTATTTATCTCTTATAAGTTGACCACAAAAGTGTGGACAGAACAGGTTTTGATGTGTGCACTTGGAATTTCTCATGAAAGACACAATAAAAACAAAAGAGTATTTAGCAAATCGACAACTTCTCTCTTTGCAGCCTTTTCACAAGGACACTGCTATGAGCCTTTTGTCAAGTACGGCAACCTGAGTAGCAGTGACACCACCTGGGCCGTTGGGGCTGTGGTGGAGTTTTCCTGTGACCCAGGCTACACCCTGGAACAGGGCTCCATCACCATCGAGTGCATGGGCCAAAACAATCCCCAGTGGAACGAAACGGAGCCGGCCTGCAGAGGTTAGTTTGTGTGTGTCCACCAAGGGGGGATTGTTTTGTAACGTGGTTGAGTCAATGACCAAGATCCCGAACAAGATTTAAATACATTTTAGTTAAGTTAATATAATAGTTTAGTTAATCTTTCTAAATGATAAAATGAATTGTCCATGTTTGTATTAACCTGCATGCATCTGTTTGTGTGTGCTGGTGTATGTGTGTGTGTGTGTGTGTGTGTGTGTGTGTGTGTGTGTGTGTGTGTGTGTGTGTGTGTGTGTGTGTGTGTGTGTGTGTGTGTGTGTGTGTGTGTGTGTGTGTGTGTGTGTCCACAGCTGTGTGCAGTGGGGAGATCACTGAATCGGCTGGAGTGGTGCTGTCCCCCAACTGGCCAGAGACGTACGACAAAGGCCAGGACTGCATCTGGGGGATCCATGTTGAAGAGGACAAGAGGATCATGCTAGACATCAATGTGTATGTGGTAAACTCAAGCATTAAGCCGCATAGGCCGGGGTTCACTGTGATTTAAGAAAAGCAAGGGGGGTTTTATGCACTCTGAAAAATGCAACATAAAGTGTGATAATTTATTGAAAACAAATTATAAATCTACTGCAAAACCATATGGTTCTTAAAACAGAAAAAATGGTTGCCAAGCAACACCGGTTAGCATTAGTTGAGATTGGTGGAACATTAATGCTAAAAATGAATTGTTGTTTATAGTATTCTCAATGTCTTCGAGCCAATCACAGAATCAAGGACAGGAATTTGTTTTACACAATTACATTAAGGCTCTTTTATCCAAAGTTACTTACAAGTTAGGATGGGAACAATAAAAGCATAAAATACAATTTGGAGCTAAAAAAGAAAAGACCTTGACAGAGGGGAGAGTAGCAATAGAAATCAGGAAAGAAACCAGGTTAGTCAATACTTTCTATTTATTTCTATCGATCTATTTATTGAGCTCTTTTTGTTGGAGTGGTAATGCGGACAGTTACATTGAATATCACGTATCAAAGTCCTGAAGTCCTGAAGTTCTGAATTACAATATAAAGTATGCTCTAGCCTATTAGTACCTTAGAATTACAAATCAGCTTGTGAGATGTTCCTGGAAGAAGTTGGTAGCCAGATGTTTCTTACACATATTTATAGCACAGCATTGTTAATGGAAAAGTATGTAGCTTGCATTATACATTATTATCAAATAACAGGACACCAGGTCGTGGTTTAGGCCTTTCATAATCGAATACAGGAATATATACTCCATTCCTTTTAAATTCCCTTGTTGTCTCTCTTGAGGGATGAGCGCCCCACAAGGTCGAGTTTGCTTACGATACATTAGCTCGACACAGTGAACAACTCACCTTGATCGACAAAGTGAATGTCACATGTTATAAAGTCAGAGTGCTAACCTTATGAGTGAATGACACGTAGGTAGAACATAGGCCACAAAGGGATTGGGCCGTGACGACTACTGCAGCGTTCCATAGGTCGAGGGCCCGTTTCACAAAGTAGACCTCGCTCATCTCTTCTTACTCTGATGTTGGTGGCTCCGGCAGAAGAAATCTCTCAATGTTTTAGAATGTTCATGGACATCATTTTCATTTACACCTTTTTGTTTGTTTTCTAGCCAAATCTGTCTTCTAGTAAAGAGATCTGAGCTTTATGCAGGTTCGCTCTGTGGTCTACTTTTGTCAGGAAATTCTGGTTGAGTAATTATGAATCCAATGCAATGAAGAGAAGGAATTACAACAATCCGAAAAAGAATGTCTCACAAGCAAAGGAAAATAAGGGCAAATTGATCTCAAATTGAACTAACTGGTGTAAGCAGGAGTTAGAGCTCTGATTGATTTTCACAGTCGATCCACTCCAGAGATCGGCAGGTCCGTGTTTGGGTTAATAACAACAAATTTGATACACGCCGACATTCTTCAATCTGTCTCGCTTCACAGCAGGTGAGAAGTTCTATCCACTTAGAATCAGAGCGCAGTGAGTTTTCCCCACTGTGTGTCTCGCTGAATGTTTCTGTCTAGACAAAACATTTCAAAAACATTTCAGGGATTAAACACAATTGAATCACATGATAGTCAACATCTTCTTCAAAACCCCCTTTTGTAGCTCGGCAGGCAACACCGCTCAGATGACTGAGGCTTTTAAATCGGGTTTGTCTGTTCATTCTAGCTCATATCTTTTCTATCAAGTGTACTCCCAATCTGATGAATAGCTCAATCTCTTGTTCCTAATGAATGTTATCAGGTTCGGCTGGTGATTAATTAGTTACAGCAAAGAGCATGTGCTTTCTTCCAGATAACGATGCACCCCTACACAGTACAAGGTAGATACCTTGGCACCTGGCATTATATTGAACGGCTTACATTTTTCAATGTATTACCTAAGTCGGCTATTGATATATGTAGTTTAGATACAGTTAATGCAAACAGTCATAAGTATATTTGATTAAGAATGAGATTCTACTTATTTCACAGGGTGTAGAAGCAGAATGTATGACAGAAGCAGAAATGAAATGAAGAATTTTATTTTTTATGAAGAATACAAAATAAACAGAATACATTTATCCAAATAAAGTTATAACAATGGAAAAATAATCTAAAAATGCAATTCAGACTTGGACTTTATTCAAATGTATGACAGAAGTGGAGACTGCGAAAAAAAATTGTTTACGATGTTGGGGAGAAGCAGCAGTGCGCACCACATTTGTGTTTGCTAGCTTATGTTCAATGGATGAACTTAGACTTGTCTACACAACACAGGGACTTCTGAATCATAGTCCATGTGTGCCTAGGCATGTAAGCAGTGCTGTTGGATGTTGATGTAGTGAGTATGAGCAGCTCATGTCGGGATCTCTTGTCTGCTTTCCCTGATTTTATCATGTCTGCTCTTTGAGCAGAGATTAACCTGTTTACCAAATATTGTTATTATTATTGAGTCTATAAGGTATGGTGTATTTGAGATCCGATAGCATATTGTCCACTATTTTAGGTGAGGGTAAGTAGTAACTTAATTGTGTAATCTAACAGAAATGCATGCAATTCATAACGGAAATACTGACAGACTTCATTAACGTTTAACAGTCTCAACGGTATAGATTGCTATTGCAATTGAACTTGTCCCTTGTGTGGAACGCTCTCTAGGCTTAACATAGGGCAAAATGACATGGTGACCTTCTACGATGGAGACGACTTGACGGCAAAGGTCTTGGGTCAGTACGGGGGCTCGCGGCCCCGCTTCAAGCTCTACACGTCCACGGCAGACGTCACCATCCAGTTCCAGTCGGACCCCGCCACCAACATCTACGGCTACGGCAACGGCTTTGTGGTCCATTTCTTTGGTGAGGGCAGGGAGCAGACCCCAGAGGGGATTGGGAAGGATTGAAGTGAGAGTCACACAAAAAGACCGAAAACAAGTTATGGAGACTCGAAAACCCCTTTCAAACAACACCATGATTGTTGAATTATTTCCTAATCACTGTTATAGATTCAAGCATTTCTGCAAGCAAGTGTCTCAGGTATGCTTCTAAACAAGCTGCTTGGCTGATCTTGCCTTTTGTGACATAAATATAATGGTTTAAAAAGCAGCAAAAGATGGGAAAAGCATCAATTGAATAGTGGTAAAGCACTTTGAGTCTGCCTTGTGTATGAAAAGTGCTATATAAATAAAGTTGCCTTGCCTTGCCTTGCCTATATAAATAAAGTTGCCTAAGAGCAAGTACAACAAATTGGCTGCACGTTACAATGTGTGAGAGCAGGAATGGTCAAGGATTTTTTTTTATAAACAAATAAAATATGAATAAAAATTAAAAACCCATTAAAAAGTTAAAGGTACCTCTGAATAGGCCATATTGGTGCCACATTACTTTGTGTTGTACTCTGAATCCAAATGAGCTTTGTTGAAGAGCAGCAATCTGGCCGCAAAGACTTTATTTGGACTCAACGAATCAAGTGGTTTTCACGTTGTTCTTCTTCATCCACCCTCAACGTTCCCCCACGTGTGATCCACAGAGGTCCCCCGTAACGACACCTGCCCCGAGCTGCCTGAGATCTCCAATGGCTGGAAGAGCTCGTCCCACCCTGAGCTGGTACATGGCACGGTGGTCACCTACCAGTGTTACCCAGGCTACCAGGTGGTTGGCTCAGAACTCCTCATGTGCCAGTGGGACCTCACCTGGAGTGGGGACCTTCCTGGCTGTGAGAGAGGTAATGATTCGGACCTAGAACATTGTTTTAATACACAATAAACGCTAATGATTTATGAATGAGACGTTATTATGGTAATTCAGACAGCCCTTGCACCATGATTTACTTGTACAATTCTTTGTATTTGCCCCACGCTGCCCATGGCAGACAGAGCGTATCAGTTCATATTTATAGCACGACACAAAGGGATTAGCATCATATTGTGTTAACGAAGCAAAGCACACAGAGTGCGAAAGTAGCGGGCTGCAATCAAGGCTATTTTGGACGCTACATTATTTTGCTGTCTGTGCTTTTGGCTTTAGAATTTCACTGGCGAGAGGTGCACTATTCTTAGACTATACCACGCTTAGGCTGAGGATCAATCTTCTCAACAGCAATGATATCTCCCTTTAGGTTTAAGTGGGGGGATTTATAGGGATTGGCTGGCCTCTAGCCTGGCTTGGCACCAGGTTAGAGAGGCTTCATAAGTCAAAATATGGCTCTGAGCTTAGACAGCCTCTCCCTCTATAGCCAGACAAACGGTTAAATATGCTCATTACAGAATTATTGAATTACATTTTGATAAGATATTCTTGAGACCCCCACTCCCATATATCTAAAATGTACATTCAGAAAGGCAAATCCTGTACATTGAATGCGAAACACATTCTTTACAGTTCATACACAAGCAACTGACATCATTTGTCCTCAGAGCAACTGACAAGCAGCACTGGTTTAAAACACAGAAATTACTGGGTCCAACATGGCTCACTTCCTTGATGCCATGCTGGCCTCCCCCCTACTGGGCCTAGAATTGGTTTTGGGATTTGCTGTTGAGAGAGACAAACATAAGCTCTTTATCTAATACCTCTGAGGGCAAATGTTACTTGTCTTAGGCAGACAAACCGTTCAGGCTAAGCTGTTGTTTAAGATAAAGAGGTTTTGGATACCTGTGCTTAGGGCTGCACATCAATTCTATATTATCGATCTTGGCCTCTGCAATTAGCTGAAATTCGATGAAAAATATTATGACAAAATTAATGCATATACAGCTGTGACATGAAAATGGAATAACAAACTCAGCAATAAGCCCTCTAAAGAGTCACAGGCATAGACATTACGTGCGCTAGAATCTTCTGCGTGCATGCGAGGTCTGAGGATTCACTACAGAACACAAAGCAATTTGAGGCGGTTGCCAGTTTGGCAAATTGATTTGATAATCTATTCATCATAATTGTGCAGCCCTGTGCTGCAATAATGGCATCCTATCACTTAAAAACATTTTCAGATTTCTCATTTTCTTTTGGAAGTATAGAATACAGAAATATATAGAGTTGCTCTATTCTGTCCTTGCTGCGTCTGCTCATTCCTCCTCTCTTGGTCAGTGGTGTCCTGCACAGATCCAGGCCTGGTGGCACACAGCCGGCGCGTCCTGACCGGTCCTCATCTGAACGTCGGCTCCACCATTCAGTACATCTGCAGCAAGGGCTTCACACTGTCCGGCAACAGCCTGGTCACCTGCTACAACCACGGCTCGTCGGGCCCCAGGTGGAACCAGCAGCTACCACGATGCCTGCGTATGTACACGTCTTCAACACAGTCGATAAGGCTGAGGCCATTCGATCATTAAAGATGAATAATAAAACACAAAGATTACAGAGCCACTGTGGGGAAACACACGGCATGACATTATTGTTTCTGGTCAAATCGGTGCCAGGGGATGTCACTTGTTTGGTAGATCAAGGGTCTTAATGATGGGATAAATGAGACAAAGAAGATGCAAGGGATTCATTGCGGTTGGCAGTGGTGTCTCTGATGACGGTTTCTTACAATAACGTACAGTGTACATAATGTACAGTGTATGTATTTGGTGAAAGGACTACGGGATAAATGAGACACAGAAGATGAAAGGGATACAGTGTCTTTGACGACCGTTTCTTACAATAATGTACAGTGTACGGATCTATGATGCTTCGTGTACCCTGATGTTGAAAGTCACTTCCAGGTCAATTGCATCATGCAGTTGAAGAATGAATTTGACTATGGCGCAATAAATAATATGAACATTCCTGATGATGTTACTAAGATGATTGTAGATGATCTTGGACAACAACTAATGATATACATTATATGTCTCCCCTATAAGCTGAAGCCTATGAGCCATGCAGTCACCCAGGGACTCCAATCTATGGAGTGCCCAGTTCCGATAAAGGCCTATTTAAGGCTGGAGAAAGCCTCCAGTACTCCTGCCTGGTGGGTCATATGTTGCTGGGGGAGCCTGCTCTCCGCTGTGTCCCTGGGCACCCATCCCAGTGGAGTGGCCTGCCACCTGTCTGCAAATGTGAGAAACTGCAACAACAACAAATCCTCTTTAATATATTTCACTTCATTCCTGACATGAACCATGGAATTGTGATAATGATAATGCTTTTGTGATGTATGATTTTTCTACGAGTTTTCTTCTAGCTTATTACATTTTGGTATAACTATGTTATATTAACAACAAAATATGTTGTTAAATGGGTATATCATTTGTCAATCAGCCAAAGGTGAAAATATTTTAATTTGATTTAGTCTTACTTATTAATTTATTATTCTGTTACAGATAATCAGCCATATGCATGCATTGTATGAATAGATTAGAATATAATAGGAAAGTATGTATCATATGCTATGTTTCATATGTACATTATTCACATACTTTTTCAGCGCAAACAACTGATCAGAGATTCGATGGTAAGTGGCAGAACAGACGTGTTCCTCAATTGATGGGATTAACCACAGACATCTAAGTGTTGCTAGAAAAAAGTATTGCCTCCCCTGTAGCAGGAAAACATCAATCATAAACATGAACGATCTATAAATATGCATATTGTAAACTCACATACATTATATAGTGTGCATCTCAATTAGAATAATACATGTGACCTCTTTTGAAATATTAAGCAAGCACCATTTAACTAGAGAATATGAGAATAAGTAACGTAATGGTTGGAGACGACGTGATAGGCAAATAATAATGTGTGTGTTGGCGGACAGTCGCAAACAAATTCTAATGCATTCTAATAAATTATCCTCCCAGTAATACCGGGTAATTAACACATTTGTTTTTGAAATTTCTCATCTTAAAGGACCAACTTTTACTGGCGACATATTATGCCACCAGGTGTGAGTGTGATTAGCCATTAAAAGCGTTTTGAAAATCGGCCTCTTCTGACATCACAAGTGGGCGTGTCTACCTACACGTAACAGATGAGCAACGTTTCCTACAGTCCACTTTTAGTGACTAATCATACTCACACCTGGGGGTATAATAGGTCACCTTTAAAGAAATGTGTATTTACGTATTTAAAACGTCTCAAATTGATGGCTGTTGTCAGCAATAAAATTCCAATGAAGAGAACACAGAAGGCCCGTCTTTCAATTGACCATAGCTCTGATTGTTTCCTCTTTGCTTCTTCCATCAGTGGCTAAGTTACGACTACAAGGAGTGAATGTAGTGTTTGCTGTTTTCATTCCTGTCACTGTCCTCTTTCTGCTACTCATCGCCGGAATCTACCTCTACTTCTCAAAGTGGGTGCACGTACTTACTTAGAGGTCTCTAACACTAATTATGCCACGGCCAAAGTGCTTATCTTTGGAAATAGTTATTAAGTAAATTAACCTGTTCAAAATGGTAAAAATGGTAAAATGGTTAATGTTCTATTACAATGAAAGTATATTTCTTTACATGATGGAGCATGGAATGGGCATGGTTATATTACAACAAGTAAAGTAAGCACAACTTTTATTTATGGCAAATTCTTATTTTCTTTTAGGAGCCAGGGGAAGTCTCTACCAGTTTCCTCAACTCTGCCATATAGCCAGATACTGGGGGAGTCAGCCTTTGATAGCTCTGTGTACGAGACAATGGTAAGTGTGTAAGTGTGTGTGTCTGTCTGTTTTTGTGTGTGTGTGTGTGTGTGTTTGTGTGCGTGTGTTTACGCGTGAGTGTTTGCGTATGTGTGTGTGTGTGTGTCCATGCATTCGTGTGTATGTGTACTTGCAAGTGCATTCAATAGAGCGATAGGAATGGCACCGTTGAATGGCAAAGGCGAAATAACAACTTGGGGGTCTAAGTGTGAAAACAGAAAACACAAAGCAACGGAACAAGATGGGAACTGATCCAGAAAAATATGTTTGGTTTGTGAGGTTCCTGGTTCTTTAATCGAATCAACTTGGATAATCATTAAGAAAACTATGAAAGAGTTGCAGAATACAAACCCTGGTTAATAACTATATAAATGTTTCCTAGTGCAACATTTCAACTAATGTAAATTTATTCCCCACTCTTTCTTCCATTTGTTCATTGTCGAAGAATATTGAGGTATGATAATTTACATTCTCTTTTCATTAATATATACCTTATACAAACACCTATGACACCACTTAAGGGGCCTGCCACTTCAGTTTACAATTCTGAAAATGGCTTCTAGTAGGCATTAATATACAATTAACTCGAGCAATATTAATTGAAAATATTTGTTATATGAGGCTCTTTATGTATAATGTCAATCTATGAATAGATTGACAAATCATAAATGTATATAAACTGGTTTACATTTAGTATAGCAAAGGAATACTAATGCATCATGTATTGTGGATATGGTCCTCTTTGCAGGAGAGTGGAGCGTATGAGGTTTCAATCTGAAGGACGTGTGTGTGAGCACCAGCAACAGACAGAAAGCATGCGGGCCATCTGAACAGTCGTTGCTCAACCCTCCATGTGATCCCCTGGGGTTACTGTTGCCTGCACTTTATTGTCTGATTGCAAACGAAAGGCCACTTCTCCACCACACTCCATAATGCCCCTGGAACTTCTGTGCCACTAGATTATTGTATTATTTTTCTAAGCACCAGTGATTGCAATGGTTCGGCAGCCGTTTGTACAGTTTTTACCTGGCGCTCAAATCCTGAAGACGTTCACAGCGCTGCATCTCAGAAACCATTTGCTGCTGAGCTTAAAGTGCATTTTTGTGACATGTATGTTGTAAATGATATTTCTTCTGCCTAACACTCTTAAAGGAAATGGTCAGGTATTTATGGAGTTATGGAGAATATATTAGACTACAAAGAAAAAGCGAAAACAATGATTACTTTAAGGATTTGCATTTCATAGCACTCAACGGCAAGATTGTTTTATTTTTGTCAAACCTTTCCTCCAAAAAATCGGAATGTGCCTTAAATAAAAGGCTCTTAAAAACAATGCAATTCTATATGTTATGATTTCTCAGTTATAAACACGAAATACTGAAGATACTGATTTCTGCAAACACAAACCATTACATATGATTTGTGGTCCAATTTTCCTTCGATAACTACCTGTTTTGGTAAATGCATTAAAACAAAGATCAATATCATATGTATTTGTCATGTATTTCATGTCAGCTGGAGTGCTGACCTATTGACCTATTTTTGATTGTACATAGTGTACTGATTAAGCAACTTCACAAACATCTTCAATAAAAGTTATTCAGAAAACTAATCACACTTGGGTTTTAAATATGATTTATAATATACTATTTCAAAACGTTTTCAACTTTCAACGTCACATTTTTTTGCATTCGAATGGTTATCCCTCAACATGACATATTTTATGTTGCACACATTTTTGGTCCAGAAGGCTTAAAACAACTGCTTGTGGTTTGTGTTTATCAAGGGATTACAATTTTGATTAAATACCTTCTATTATTAGGTAAGTTTGTCATTCAATATCTAAAATGCCATGAACCTAGTCTGAAAATATGGGTTGTAATATGAGTAACAGTTAAATTAATTCCATCCATTCACTAATTGCTAAGTAAGCAGGGGCACAGGAATGCGCTTTCAAACAAATATCACCTGAAAACCACTAATTTAAACTCTTACAGTCTTACTTAAACATTTAAAACGAAGGCCCCTACACAGAACATCAACAAATGCTTCAAAATACACAATGTTTCAAAAACGGTTTCAACAGATTCATTATAGACTGCTGCAATTGATGCAAACGGCTTGTGCACAAACGTTAAGCTGTCAGTGATGGGCCTATAGGTCCACGGCCTAAAGGGGTGTCATCAAACATCTTCTGAAATAGGATTGCCCCCCCTGGTGGTCCCCCAACGCCATTGTGCCATAGTACTGTCGTCCGACAATGCACAAAGCCGATGGATCAATCGGTGCATGATTTGCGATCAATTAACGACCTGATCCAATGACGTTGGGAATTTTAAGCTGTAGAATGTTGTATTGGAACCAAACAACTTTATTTTGGGGTATGGTGGAAGAGATATATATGTATATATATATATATATATGTATATATATATATATATATATATATATATATATATATATATATATATATATATATATATATATATATATATATATATATATATATATATATGTGTGTGTGTGTGTGTGTGTGTGTGTGTTTTGGTTCTTGGTCGTCCCTGTGCCGCCTAAATAAAACATTCAGGAATCACCCATGGAAGTTGTATCCATAACTTCCAGATTTTGCAATACTAATTCCCTTAATTGCCTCGACTGGACGGAGGATTATAATAGTAGACGTATAGTTATTTACACTGAATTTTGCACCAGTTGAGTCTGTTTGTCATGAACCTATAAGTTAACTTTTGTATCCTAGGATGTAAGGAATGGGGTAATGTGATCATGATATCATATGATTCATTCAGCAAATAAGGTATCTCTTTAAATATAAAGCGGTTACTCCTAAATACGTGTGTGTGTCTGTGTGTGTGTGTTGGGGGGGTACAATGGGTTTCATAGCCTGAGTCTAATCTTTATCGTGCACGCGGACAACGAAAATCATACGAATACGCATTTGAGATATATAGCCTCCGCGAGAACACATAAATGGTCCCCTCTGCTGGCCAAGAATAGAAATCTGAGTGAGCCATGGCTACAAGCGCCACTAGCAAGACCAATGACATACCGCCATCAGCAAGAGATGTTCAACCACCTAGATTGTTTATATGTGGATGCTAAAACGACCATCCGATCAACCACACAGGCCTTCGGGGATGACCCCGTTTATAAATAGCTTGAGCATTTGTTTTTCAGATTCATTCATCTGCATAAAACCAAGTAGTGCTCTTAGTGCATATCCGATTTTCTATCCGAATGTTTCGCGTCTTACTAATACGCATGCGCATCCGGCGGTTCGCGGTTGCGCCAACTCGGAGAGGATGTTGCTTGTAGCCAGTGTTGATGCACAGGATTTTTCACAACAATAACAGCAACTGATTCATATATCAAGATACCTTTTTGCGGACAAAATCGTCGACAGGCACTTGGTTAGCAGTGCATTGGACCACGCGAGGCCGAATTGGCTGTCCTATTTCCCCTACCGTCTCCTGTGGACCATGAAAACGGACGGGTTTGCAGATTTACAAGCCTCTTTTTTGCAGGAGCAGAAACAAGAATCATGGCTGGCCAGCTAGGCCGCACATTAATTTGGGGGCTATCCGCTTTCATTGGGTACAGTGCATTGTAGACAGGAACGACACGTTTCCCCGAGGACTGCTGCTAGGTAGATATATCTCCTTAAACATTTGCATTTGTCTAAGAAGGGCTCGCAGGCTCAGCTTGATCGCTGTAGCTTCACAACCTTGAGTGGTGGACGCTTTGCCTCCGTGGTTAGCGGCGTTAGCTCGCTAGCGTTAGATGGTAGCTCGCTAGCGTTAGAGCGTTGGATGGTGAACCAATCTCAGGCATAGATACTAGTGAAAGGACGGCCTTTCGGGACCCGCTTGTATCATTCTGTGCTCTGTCATTTGTACTGAAAAGTCGTTTTGATACGTCGACTCCTGGATGAATGTGGGACAAAATGGAGACCCCAACGATTGTCTACGACTTGGATACCTCTGGGGGCTTAATGGAGGTAGGTTGTGGAGCTGGGAGGCCTTTTTGGCTAGCCTCATACCGCTAACGTATGACCATATTGGTTAAAATGCTCATTAGTCTTTGACACTACGCTGAAGATCGCGTCATTAATAGTGTAAACTAGTACAATTCAATAAGCAAACCCTAATGCACTGTACTATGAGCATGCCGTTACTGTGCGCATTGTGGTGGGCTGGTTAGCTTGATTCACAGACATACACTTTTACAGCAAATCCAGACGCTGCTGGCACCCCCGAAGTCCGAAGAACCGGACAAGAGGAGTCGCAAGTATGTGAGGGACGCACGGAGAAGTGGCAGGGCCACCAACCACGACACCTGCGATAGCTGTAGGGAAGGGGGAGACCTCCTGTGCTGCGACCACTGCCCTGCGGCCTTCCACCTCCAGTGCTGGTAGGGTCTGCATGCAACACATATTGGCAGAGTGCTAAAGGCATTTCCTCTGAACAAAACCGCCTTCTGCAATCGGTCAGCACAAAAGGACAGCTAGTCGTTTCCCACTTGGCCATGCTATATGTAGGCATAGCTTTGCATTATATTCATTTTGTTTGATGGACACCATGTGAAGGAACCCCGTTTAAGGTCTTGGGGAGGCAGGGAGAAAGGATTGACATACACGAGAACTAAGTGTACCAACACCTTTAGCATGAGAAGCTGCTGTCAGGTTATTACACGCGGGGTATACGTGAATCAGTTTCTTACGATTTAAAGGCTAGGGGAAGCACACTTATGCTGTGTTTCTACTTAATAGCTTGACTATGGGAAATTGATTAAAATTTGCCGCGGAATGTTCTGTGTCAGAATGCAGCTCTCGCGGTCTGTCGGCTGAACTCATCCAGCTCTCGCGGTCTGTCGGCGGAACTCATTCCGCTCGAGAGCGAGAATTGCTGCCTGGTGAACACGGAGCCATGGCTACCGCTCTGCGCTCTGTTTACAATATGGCGACCTCACTGACATTTTTTTGTTCATTCCAGCGCCATCTTACCAACCTTATCTAACGTTTGCAATGAAGCTGTTCATAATGTCAGTCACGTAGTTGTTGTGTTATGAAATGTTTCGTAAAGTAGTCGTTTTATGCAATAATACTGTTGATTATGCTTGTTCGTGCTCATTGATTTCCGTGGTGTTTAATAAAGCACACTGCATTCATGTCCATTGCACTAACTACAGGAAGTGGGCAGAAATTATTCCTGTCACGTTAGTTGATTACGTTCTGCTTTATATTGGTATTGGGGAAGACCCGTCGCACTCTTGACACATTATCGTTTCTTTGCATTTAAATATTTGACTAGATAAAGGGTGTCAAAGCAAGTTAATTCTGCTTATATTGTCTACATATACTATCACTTCTAGATATTTCTCTGGGTTGTTCATCGAAGTGACCACTGATGTAAAAACATACATACTTGTCGTTTATATTATTTTATACCTATTATCTTTGACCACTAGATGGAGCTAAAGCATCAGATAGCAGGAGTAGCTGGGTTCAGATGGCATACAACCATATTGGTTCTCCAAATAATAGTTTGGGTCTTAGTAATGGCTGTTTTTAAGGTAAAATATATATTTTCTGGGATGGCAATGGAAAATGTAGGCACCATTAAATGAATGTTCCTTACTACATATTAACTGGGTGTTACATTGTGTTAAAGTATTTAAATGTATTCTACATGCGTTCAACATGGCTGTCTTGTTACTACATGGTTTGTAATGGTGATTCTGTGTTGCAGCAACCCTCCGTTGAGCGAAGAAATGCTGCCACCTGGGGAATGGATGTGTCATCGTTGTAATGTTCGAAAAAAGGTGACCAACTTTCCCCATCCGCTATTTCTTCCAGTTGTGCAAACACACATCCAAGTTTCAGGATATCAGCAATGTGACTAAACATAGGGGGCCTTAGTGTTGATCCTTCAGGACTTGATTTTTATGATTTTCTTTTTTCTTTTCCTCTTCCTGTTCCTTCTTCCCCAGAAGCGGGAGCAGAAGTCCGACCAGACCAACGGCCTGCCGGACAAGCTGGTGTCGAAGCGTGCAGCGTCGCCGGCGGTGGAGCTGGAGCTCAACCCCGGCGCCCTGCGTCTGGACGGCCTGCCGCCCGGGGCCGGTGCCGCGGGGCCCGGCCTGAGGGTGGCCCAGGTCCGCCTGCTGGACCGCCGGAGCAGCAGCAGACCCAGCAGTCGTCCAGGCACGCCCACCTCAAACAGTTCGTCCACGCCCACGCCGTCTGAGGACCAGAACGACGGCGAGGAGGAGGCGGAGGCCGAGGAGGAGGCGCTGGGCTCAGAGCTGGAGGGCTCCTCCAATCTGGCCCCGGCACCGCGCCTCCTGAAGAGACCCTTCCAGCTGCTGATCGCTGCTGCCATGGAAAGGAACCCCACGCAGTTCCAACTGCCTAATGAGCTGACCTGCACCACCGCACTTCCAGGTACACTCGCCAACACCGCAGTCTTCACAGATCTAGAATATTTTGTGGAAAGTATTTATGGAGTTAGAATCATGCCAAAACCCCGCACACACGCAAAACGTGTTTTGCTCACGCATAACGATTCACACACACACAAAACGTGTTTTACTCACGCACAATGATTCACACACACGTTCAGTGTGGTTTGGAAATACAAAACATCATGCTCAAACTAATGCATTTTGCTTCAGAAACAAATACAGTATGTTTTACACAAAGTACAAAAATAAATCCTTCAAGTACACAAAACAATTCTACAAGTACGGAACACGAAAGCTGCGCGTGGATCGGAATGCATTTGCGCACGGATCAGCAAGGCGGAAAATTAGTGCCAAAAGTCACGTGACAAACAAATGTCCTGTGATTCACACTACAAAACAACAGGTGGCGTTGTTCCTGCCAAACCGCACGGATTCCATACGGTTTCCGTGCGGTTTAGCACTTTTACCGCGCCTTTCTAGGGCCAGTTAGTGGCCTTCTTGGCTTTCCATAGAATCCACACACGGTTGGCCGGCATCAAATAAAGATTTTGGGGAGAAAAAAAGATCCTCCTGGCGGCCTTAAACTGACTCAACAGCGCCACCTGCTGTTGTGTAGTGTGAATCACAGGACATTTATTTGTCACGTGACTTTTGGCATTAATTTTCCGCCTTGCTGATCCGTGCGCAAATGCATTCCGATCCGTGCGCAAATGCATTCCGATCCACGCGGAGCTTTCGTGTTCCGTACTTAGAATTCCGTAGAATTGTTTTGTGTACTTGAAGGATTTATTTTTGTACTTTGTGTAAAACATACTGTATTTGTTTCTGAAGCAAAATGCATTAGTTTGTGAATTATGTTTTGTATTTGCAAACAACTGAGCGTTTGTGTGAATCATTGTGCGTGAGTAAAACACGTTTTGTGTTCGTGTGAATCGTTATGCGTGAGCAAAACACGTTTTGCGTGTGTGCGGGGTTTTGGCATGATTCTAACTCCATAAGTATTCACCAGTGTTACTTATGTCTCACATGCACTGGATAGGTAGGTTTTTACAACATGGTCAAATAATGCCTAGATATTCACGCTCTTTGATTGAGCCAGTGAGATCCTATGATATTGCACAGGAGCAACATGTGTAAGATCACTCCCACGATATTACACGTGGGAACTTAAACCTTAAACCTAATCAGTTGTGAACATTGTAGTTGAGCAAACCTATGAATGTCTTTATTTTGCCTGGCATCTGTAGGTAGCAGCAAAAGGAGGAAAAAAGAGGAACTGCTTGGCAGGCCGTTCAGGAGGCCACAGCATGAGCTGGACTCCAACGGCCTTGTCCCTCTACCGGTCAAAGTCTGCTTCTCCTGTGGAAGGTTTGTGTTTCAACTCTTTAGTCGGACTTGGGGGACATTCTCATTACCTGACCTAATAAGATACAACATAACTAGACATGTTGCAGCATGTGCATTTTTCAAACGAATATCTGAATATTCAGTGAAGAAAAAAGTCCATTGTTATAGGGCTGGGTATTGCCAGTTACCTCACAATTCAATTTGATTCTTTAGGTCTTTATTCGATTCGATTTCGATTCGATATTGATCCAATTGCTTCGATATCGATTCAATAATGCGTGCAGATGACAAAAATAGCTAAATATTATTTAGAATTAACCATTTCATAATGAATTAACCATTTCATTGTGCTTTAACTAGCAAAAAGGAATACACCATTGTATAGTATTGTTCCTGAGCTAAACTTGCAGCATAAAAGTAATACCGTCATTTTCGTGCCCCCCCTCCTTTAAGCATCGGGCTCCGGCCGGAGGCCGGAAAAGGGTGAGACAGGTAGCGAGCAAAAGTAAAAGTGGAACCGAGAGTGGTACGAGAGACAGAACGAGAGCAAGACAGACATAACGAGAGCGAGACAGCCATCTCTTTCCCGACAATCCCCTCTTTGCACAAACCCTTACATATGGTAATTAGGGGCTGGCCCGAATTATTCGAATACTCGTTCGAATTTTTTTTATTTGAAGCTTAAATCAGTATTCAGAGCTTTTTTTTTTATTTTTTCACGTACGTGACGTTACCAGAGCGAGGGAGGCAAATTATAAGCGTCAGCGACAACAACAAAGAAAGCGAGAGAGGTGGAGGAAGAATAGATATCTTGTTTCCCTTTACTTTATAACACAACATTAGCGGGATCTCGGGTGGAAAAGTAATACTTAGCGAAATGCTAACCTTAGCTTAGTTGTTTGTTCACGTTCGCTCTACAGCGCCGCGCCAATCAACTGTGACTGGCTTGCTGCCCAGCGTGAGCGTCTTGGGAATACCCGGTCAATATAATGGATATAATATGGACACGTAAAACAATCAATATTCAGTATTTGTTATGGATTTATTGTACAAATTTCCCTGAAAAAATGCACGCTCCAGGATGAATTGAAAAGCTCCCATAAGGGCTGAGATGGCAGAGGACAGCTGATTTGGAACGGAACAACAGCTGTTCGCTTTCACAGGGAAAAACTAAGGAACTTCAACCTACTTAGGCCTACTAATTGATGTTCAAAAGCTATTAAATCTTCAACAAAATGTGCAGATACTGTCAAAATCGGTTCCAGGGAGTATATAGGGATTATTAATGTTGCTTTTGATGGTGTTTTTTTCTGAAACGAGTATGGAATTCAGGCTAGCCCTAATGGTAATGAAACATTAAAACACCTGCGGCTTATAGTCCAGTGCGGCTTATGTACACATCATTAAATGTAGCTGCTGCGGCTTATACTCCGGTGCACCTTATAGTGCGGAAAATACGGTAATCATAACATGGTCAAATGTAAAAGGGCATGTACATTTAGGCATACTCGCTTCTAGATTACAATGACTGAGTATGCTTCTTTTTTTTATATATTTTTTTTAATGGAAATAATCAATTTAAAAAAGATCTGAAGCGAGAACAAATAAATTGCAGTGCATTGATGAATCGATATTTTAACCCAGCCCTATTAATTATGCGTATGCCTATCTTGCACTGCCTGTAAACTTAGCAGGTGGAGACCACTGCTGAAGAATCTAGTTTTTATCAACTGATAATTTTCTAATGTGGTTCAGTTAGTTAAACAAACTAGTTATTTTAGCAGCAAAATTACAATATCAAGTCAGTGGCTTTCAAATCCAATCAGTCCGAGTTCGACTTGTTTAGGCAGAGCTTCAATGCAGCCTTAGATTTACCGAGCACACAGTTTCCAAAATATGAGAGTAGGCCTACCTACTTCCAATTATCACAAAGCTAATGGGTGGTTTGAACATTGCGCAAAGTTTTGGATACTTCTCATGCAGGACTAGTGCTATTTACCCGGGGATAAATTACACAGGCGCCATTGTGGGGGAAGAATTGACATGAAAGTAAAAACATCTCTCCCCAACAAGACTCGTAGTGGGGGTTATCTCAGCCATGGTTGAGAAGGAATTGGGGGGAAGGAACTTTGGCTTTGACTCCCTGAAGTACATGAACCGCGACATGGAGGAGAAAGGGATTGTTGCCCGGGATTGTCTCCTACCGGAGCTTCGGAGCCCGCTGCAGTATTCAGTGAGCTTGCTGATGAGCACAGACGTTTTTAGTCCCTGGGCCCCCCCTTGCAATTGTATTGTATATTGGCAGTCTAGAAAAACATGATTGGACAATTTGGAAATAGAGACGATCGCCCAACCCTAGTACACTATTTGTAACCAGTAGGTGCGTTTGCATCCCCCTGATTTTATGCAAACTTTGAAGTATCGAATCAGTAAACGGTGTTGGAAACATCAAAATTCGCATAAAAGTCCTCTAATTCGCAAAAAAGTTTATCCGCTCGCTTGAGGTGGTTTTGGAGAAATGTGAAAGAGAGTAAATTCGCAAAATGGGAGATGGAAACACACTTTTCGAAACAGCTGTGACGTAGCGAACTTTGAACACACAGGACTGACAGTCTTTCCGATTTCCGCATAATGACAGGCCATAGCAACCCTGCCTACATTAACGTGTAACGTCATCACCCTATTGTGCTCTCCCATAAGTAAGGCACTCAACGTCGTCCTCGTATTTCCCTTGCTACTGCTGTGGAAATTAAAATAGCCAATGATAACTTCACTGAAAGAACAGTTATGACTTGCCCAAGGGAAACCAATTGCTGCTGAATTCCTCTCTCCATGTTTGTTGTTACTCTTCTCTATTGGCGGACTAACCGCTTTTTGTTACATTTGTTACAGCTTTTCTACTTCTACCATTTATTACAGCCACGTATCGGCATACATTTTTTGCATACAGCGCCACCTCCAGGCAGAACTAGGGTAGTTACCCGCTCCAACCACTTAATGGAAACGCACCTAATTCAAATTACTTTTTTGCGAACTTCCTAAAGATTTGCATCACCTTTTTAGATGGAAATGCAGCTAATAATAGCTATTATGATTTATTCTGAATATCTCTCCTTTCCTCTTGAAGGAGTTGCAGGATGGCGCCACTCATTCAGTGTGACTATTGTCCCCTCCTGTTCCATATGGACTGTCTGGATCCTCCCCTCACAACCTTGCCTGCGGGCAAGTGGATGTGCCCCAATCACGTTGAACACTTAGTGGTACGGGCAGCTTTCAGTTCCCATATATGCATGGCAAATGGATAAATATTTAATGGATGTTTAAATGTGTGCATTTTTTGGTTGGACCTACCAGTTTCCAAGTGGGTTCTATTGACTGTTGAGCGTAATGTTATTTGTGATGCAAGTCATTCATATTCTCTTGGTCATGGTGCTTATCATGTCGCAATTCATATAACACAGACCTATAAGGTATGAGGATAACGATGTGCCCTGCTTTTTTCTAGCTAAACCAGAGGACCCTGAACCTAACCAGCCGCTGTCAGCTCTTCGACCAATTTCAGGACAGGATGTCTCAGCACGCCGTCAAAGTGGACTTTCTCCGTCGGGTTCACAGGCAAAACGTACCCAACCGACGCACTCCTCACCAGCACAACAAGAAGACGATCAAGGTTTGTTGCTCTCAGGGGAAGGGAGGTCCCAAGGCTAATAGCCCTCAAAATTCACAACCCTAATCTTAACATGCTCATGGTGATTCCTAACACTCTGCTATAACTTAGGTACCAGATGCTGTCAAGTCCCAGTACCAGAACCCTCCTCCCATGCTGGCGTCAGCCGGAGTCCGCCAGTCGGAGCTGGTATGCAGCGGTGCTCCAGAGCATCAGACCCCCAAGTACTTCACCACGGAGACCGAGCAGAAAGAGGTATACAGACAAATTGTTTATATCAGTTTCTATGGCCTATATTTTTTCCTTTTCTATTCCTGATCCTTTCTAAACAATCTTAAAAAATAAAATAAAATAACCATTTATGTCAATGTTGTTTCTGAACTGTTGACATTGTGCCCATATATGACTTGGCAAAATGGTGTTCCGTGCTCTTCTTTGCTGCTACTGAAAATATGCCACCTTGAGTGGACTGCCATCATTTGTACTTACTAATTAATATTGATGTAACTCGTCGCCAATGTCCATTTAAAAAATTGAGGTGCAAGGAATACTAGAGTAGACCAGGCATATTTGAAAGGCCATAACATTGCCATATTATAGCATTAGAATATGTAGAAAATATCGACGGGTAATTTAAAAAAGAATTGACATCGTATCTATTTTGTTTTAAACCAGTGGCTTCAAGATGTGATCGCTCTGCAGTGCAGCATTATGCGTCACCTCTCAATGAAGCAGAAGGCTTCGTCTTCAACCTCACCCTCCTTATCCCTCGAGTGGGCATCTGAACAGAAAGCCAGTGCAAAATCCAGCCTCGTACCAGATGACCTCAAGCCCCAAGACTCTTCAGAAAGGACTCCCGCACCAGGTCCCAAACGCTGTAGTATACACAATGACCCCCAGGGGGTCTTCGCCTCCAAGGACCCCACAGCCGCACTGCCCCAGAAATGTGACTGTCTTGTCACAACCTGTAAAAATAGTAGGAAACCCAATGGACCCATTACAGACGAGCCGCAGCAATATCCAACGGCCAACGGGCCCTTTGTCTGCAACACGGTCCCCGACTCCCCCAGGCAGATGGAGGCCCAGCTCAGGCTGAAGCCCCAGGCTACCACCCTCAAAGACTTGGCCTCCACAGCCAACCACATAGCTGGGGCTCCCATCAAAAGAGAGAGCGAGAGCAGCCCTGAAGTGAGTCTCCAGAAGGACGGTCCCGCAGCTTGTCCCACCACAGATATCCGTCTGAATCACAGAGCCCAGCCGGAGCTTAAGATGGAGTGTACCATTGATCAGAAGCCCCCCGCCGTTGTCAGCGGTGGCCAGCCAGCTGCCCCGCAACAGAAGGCCACCAAGGACACCCACACCGCACACAAGTTAGGGTCCTCGACGTCACCGGCAGGTAATAACCACCTATCATTATTTGAGGGATAAATTGGGCCTGTGTGTTGGCAATGAACTGATAAAATTGTGTTCATTTAATATCTAAATTGCTATAGTTACAAGGATAACGTTTCTTGTGCGAGTTAAAGGATAAATTCAAGATACCTCAACATGTAGACCCATCATTTTAGGTCTGAGTGAGTAATATGGAAGCAATTTTTTAAACGTTACCAGAATTAAGGGAGAGCTTCAGCCTTTGCAGCAGCAATGGCTGAGGCTGCAATGTTACTCAATGGGGCAGTGGAGCCCTGTAAATGTATGTCATATAAGAGTGCTTGGTCTTTATCATTGACCGGCTCAAATTTGGATAAAGTCTCGGACAACATTATGGAAAGCCTAGAGAGGAAAAAACAAAAATTCTTCTATACCTTTTTGATCTAGTCTGTTCGTAATGGTGTTTAACCAAGTCTGGCTAAACGAGAAGTCTTGATCTAGACTCTTGGTTGTTGCAGGAAGAGAAATGTGAGTGAGAGTTGGAGAGGACTGACGGCGACAGTTTGTTGTTTTGGAGTACTGGAAGATAAGCTTAGTTTAATCTAACCAATTTGGTTGAGATTTGATGACAATACGGAAACGTCCCGGCCTGGTATCCAGACAAATCTTCAGACGGTTTTCAAGTAGTTCTGGGAAGGGTTGGCAAAACACAGTGTTGTATCCAATATGGGGTAGGTTTGCTATGATAACTGTACAGAGGAGCACCCTATTTGGGTGCTGTTAAGGTATTTCCACTAACGACCAAGATCAATGCCACTGATGTTTCACACTTTTTGTAGCTCTGATTGGTTGTAGGTCTATTAAATAGCGTCAGAAGCATTTTTGTCTACGCTCTTTGATAACACTTGATAACAGCTCATTGGAAATAGAAAAATAATTGAGCGGTTCCAAACTAGAATGCATTTGCGAATTGGTCTGGTGATGGCAGGCTAGAAACGTCCTGCAATAACAACTTCCCCTTTAGTGAGACTTGGTTAGACACAAACACAGTCTAAGACGGACCAGATTAAGCGAAAGGTAAAGAGGAAAGATGTATTTCTCCATAGAAATCCTTTCCAGTATGTTTGGAGAAAAATATAACGACAATCTAGGCTTCAATGGCCGAGTAGCTCTCAGTCAGCACTGGATCTATTTCAAAAAGGTTGTCTGCTTTAGTCACAAAATGATGAGAAAAATAGGGTCAAGGTTGAAAGATCCCAGAACTATTCTTTAAGAAGTCTTGTACCTTACACATACTAGATGACAAATTGAAAGATGACTGTAATAACAATTCCAAGCCAATAAACTTTTTTTTTAAATTATGTTAAAGGACCTCTTTTTTACCACCAGGTGTGAGGTTGAATAAGGTACTACAAGCCATTTTTTGCCCTGTGACAAAATTATACAAGTGAGTGTCCCCTCATATGTATCGGTTGGCTTATCTATCCATCATACAGCTAGGTTGACACCCTCCCACTTGGGATGTCTCAGGGCAGAGCTGATTTTGAAAAAGCTGGCTAATACTCTCACAGCGGGTGATAAAAATACGTGACGCTTAACACATGTAGACGTTCATTCATCATCCCTTGAACTAAGCCTGTTAATCTTAAATTTGCTGTGCCTCTTCTGTACTGTAATTTTTTTTTAATGCCAGTTTACCCTCTACAGATTTAAAAACAGGTCCTGGAGGCATGGAAGCTGTGTACCCCAGTGCATTCTCCTCCTTACCAGAGCTATCCAACTGTATTAAAGCCTGCATAGGAGATGATGGGGGTAGGTGTCCTAATGCAAATTTACAGAATCTGTCGGCTCTCTTGACCTCCAGCACACTTTGACTAATCCTGAACATCTAAACCTCCTCAGCTATTGTCGGGTATTTTTGTTTATGTTTCAGTTGGAAATGCGACACTTACTTGTGATATATTCTTTGTCCAGCTATTGTTTTTGAGAGAGCTAAAATATGTATAACAAAACTGTTTCGAAACAGGGGTGTGGCACTATCCCATATGTTACGGGAAGGAATACATTGTCTTCAACATAAATGTTTCTTTATCTTATTTGTTCAGTTTATTAGGTTCTTCAAAACTTAAGAACTATAGTTCTTAAGTTTTTTTTATTTATTCTTTCTTTTTTCTCTACAAACCTTGGTACCTATCTCCTTCCTCAAAATGTCACCTAAAGACTCCATTACAATTTTAAAATGTTCATATTAGATTGGAATCGCACACTTTTAAAATACAATTTTTACAATGGAGGATAGCACAGCCGTCCGCCCAGTCTCTGACACTTACTGCTTCAGACTTCGTAACTTGGTCAATATTTTATCGTTAACCTTTGTTCAAAGGTTTAACAAATCAACACACTTGTATCTTCAATAATCTGATATAAATCAAAGTTCAAGTTCCATGTCGGCCTGCTTTCAATTGGTCTCATTGATTGCTTTTCATTCAGCTGTCACTTTATTTGTTTCACACCATTTTTTAAATGGTGTGTATGTTTAGATTGTTTACTCCATTTAGACTTTTGAACTCTGTTCAAATCCCATCACTTGATTTAAGCCATTTAACGTTTCTTTATGTTTTAATCTATTTGGCTTTATTAAAACATATGTTCAACCTCACTTTGTACTACAGCACTGACCAAATTTTCTGCAGGAAATCCATTTTCTAGTTTTATTTAACCTCTAATTTGAAAGCAGTGTTTCCAAAATGTAGCTAAAGTAGCGACCCAGTATTTGAATGGTAGTTGTGAATCTATAGATTGAAATGCATAATGTATCCTACTTGGAGCTTTCTAAATATATATGTCAACCATTTCATCAGGGCCTTTAGATCAATGAGCATTTTCAAAATGTATGTGATAGCTGAATCCAACCAGTGTCTAATATTGATCACATTTTCGGGTGCTCTGTAGGGATCGAGCTAAACAAGTTGGACGCAGAGATGGTGAAGCTTTTAGCTTGGCAACGGATACAGCAACTTTTCCCCCCGAAAGATCCCTCCATGTCTCAGCAGAGCGAGCCATCACCCGTTCCTGGTCCACTCTCATTAAAATCACAGTCTCCTTGCCCCGAGGGTAATTGAACTGTTTTTGTTTGTCCTCAATGACGCATGTTTAGTTTTGTAATATATAAACTGTTTTTCCTTGCTTAGTAAAATACCCTTTCCTTTACAGCCAAGAAAAAGGTGCAGACAAGAGCAGTATTTTACTCTCTAACAGGAAAAGGAGAAGCTGTCAACATGTGTTACAGGACTTTGTACATAGGAACTGGTATGTGTCTTTTTCATTCTGGTTGAATGAATGTATGATAAAGTCTTGAGTTGTAGTGTGAATACAGTGTATAAATATTACAACAATGCTGGGCATTGCTGTTTAAAACGTTCACTTAACTTTAAACCGGCATGCACATTCAACATCAGTTTGGTATATCATGGCAATAGAAGATGCAGTCATGATAGCGAGGAATGGGGCTTGCGAATGGGCTAGAGATTTTTAAGCCTGGCCGGTTGAAACAGTGTTTCTATATCTGAGTTTCGGTTCACCGGTCTAGTTATTTGGCACAACAAGGTGGACTCTTGGTAGTTCCTTGTTCTGTATGATGTATTGATTAATTTGGTTTTAAAATGTTGTTTTCAATAGAGACAATATTATTTTTCATTTGAATGATCCTGTTCATTGCTATTATTGAGTCTGCTGCTAAACTGTTTTAGGTGCTGACATGGATGTGTGCCTTACAAACTATGGTCATTGCAACTTCATTTCGGGGAAGCATGCCTGTATTTTCTATGATGAGGTGGGTAACTATCTTATTCTTCCATGAAGTATATGTTGGACTGATTTTTTTTTCTTTTCTCTTGGGCATGGTGTGACAAAAGTGTTATTTGCTTTCTCTCAGAATACAAAACATTATGAGCTGCTGAACTATAGTGAACATGGAACCACAGTGGACAATGTCCTCTACTCCTGTGACTTCTCTGAGAAGGCCTCTCCTTCCCCACCTAGTGGCCTCGTGTCAGATGTGCAAGGCATTATCCGTGAGTAATTCTGGGATTTCCCCACATCTCAACACACATGAGCTCATAAATGTGTTGAAAATTTTTCACGTGATTTTGGAAAACATAAAGTCCATATTCAAGAATGTTATTTGAAGCCAATTTTTAACTGTTGACATTTTATGTTCTAATTAAGGTGATCATATAGAGTTTCCAATTGCTCAGTTGTCTTTTATTTGCGGAGAAGATCTTTCACCAGCATTCACCAACTGTCCAACACCGTCCACAGGTCGCAGCAAGAAAAGAGAGGAGAGTGATCAGCCTCGTTCTGTGATTGGACTGCTGCCAGCCGGAGGTGTGATGAGCTGCCAGCCCCAGGGAGTCAAGGGGCTGGCGTGCAGCTGCAAGGCCAGCAGCTCCAGCCTGATAGGAGGCAGCGGGGCAGGCTGGGAGGGCACGGCCCTCCTCCACCACGGCAGCTACATCAAGCTGGGCTGCCTGCAGTTTGTCTTCAGCATTGCAGAGTTTGATCTCAAGCGGCCAAAAGAGGAAGAGGTGGTGGTTGCGACGGTGGCCAGCTGCACTGGCAGCAGTGCTGCTAGTAATGCTGCTGCTGTTGTTGTGGTCCCCCCTTCCCCCAGCATCACCCCTGCACCTGTGACGCCCACTAGGAACACTGCCTTGGTCAGCACCATCCTCACACAGGGAGACCAAGAGACTCGTATTTCCCTCCAAGTACCAGTGCTGGGGTCCAGTGCCGTTCCGTAGCCAATAGGAGATGCCGTTCCGTTATTTTTTTCTTTATACTTTTGCACCTTCTTTCAAACTGTAACCAAACATTTAAACCAAACCACAGCAACAGCAGCAATTATGCAGCAGCCGTTTCTAATTGGTTGGCGTCCCTGGTGACTCTGTGTTTCACCAGTTCGGGGCTGTTTCTGAGGTTTGGTTTTTTGGATGTTTGGTCACTTTTAAAGAAACAATGAAGGGAAACTGCACAGATGTTTGGGTAACAGGGAAATACATTTTTTATTTTCTTCCATTTTAACGGTTTGTATTTCTGCATGACTTAAAATATTGACAATCTCTTCTGTTTTCGAAGGACTGACTGTAACTGTTAGTTCATTAAGACCATTGGGACACATGAGCTTTATTATATACCAGCGCTCATTATGAATTGTTTTGCCAGTATAGTAGTTAACTTTAACATTACCTTATTTGTCAGTCAAATCATTTAGCACAGAACATTGTTTGTGTAGTATTGAAGTCACACATAATTTCTTTTGCTCCGTTTGCACCACAGGTAGCTATATATGTATGGATTCATACATGTTTCTGAGCTATATGTATATATTATGTACAGATATACAAATCGATGTCTCTCAGTTTAGGGAAACATTGGATTTAATGTAGATAAACCTTTTTTTCTTTTTAACTGTACAGACCCTTAATGAATTTGTAATACCTGGTTGAGTAACAGAAGTTTGTGATAGTCTTCTTAGTCAGAAATTGTTTCCGTCTCTAGTCACGTGTAAATAGCGTCTGGTTTTAGCACTCATTTTAACATCCTGTGCTGCTTTGTATATAGGCACCCCTTGTCCGCATCTGCTTGTCTGTTGAAACATGTAAATATCAAAAGATTTTCTAAGAACAATTATTAATGCTCTTGGTGTCGACTGGTTTTTCATTGATTCGCATTCCAGGCCCTTGCCTTACCTAGAAAACCACGGAATCATAGGGAACCAGTCTGCTTAACTGACCCATTTACATGCTTATCTGCTTTTGAAGTGCTGTTTGCTTTATTAATATGTATTCTATGTACATTGACCCTGCCTTGGATTAGTGCAGGTTGAAGTAGGCCTACCTGTTTATTTAATGAAACTTAAAGCACTACATACTTTTTCAGAACGTCGTTGGCAAAACTATTAGTTTTATTTATTTTTAGCTCACAAGGAAACGAGGAAAGGGGTGTTTGAAAAGTGAATCAGGATGCCACAATGTCCTCTGAGTGGTGCAAACACCCTTTCGTGATTGGTAGCTCAGGATTTTCTGTTCCAAGAGCTCCAGTCGCCTTTAGACATATTTTATTATGTAATAGTGAGAAGACTACGCACATGACACTGCATGTGAATAGATCTACTCTCTAGACCTTATGGATGTTGCACAGGGTTATTATGAATATAATGCACTGCATAAACTTATTTGTCAAAGTCACATGTAAAATACCAGCACTGTTTAAGACTTGAGGCTTAATAATTGTACAAGTTTCTTAAGTATATTTCAAAACCCAACCCATTTGGCGACAGTCACAGGATCATGCTTTTCCGGTTGTGGAGGTTTGATTCATCAGGGGGTGTTGCTACAAATAGTGATAGCTCTTCACTCTTTTAGGTCTACCTCTGCTTCTACCACTCAGTTTGGCTCTCGTTACTTTTTAAAGACGGATATGTCCGACATGATGTCTTACTTTCTATTGATTGTGGGATGCGTTATTGGCATCGGGTATATTTTCCACAATTTATTCGTCAAAGGAAACCGATGCACAAGCACTGCTAAACTTCATGGGAAAACTGTGATTGTGACTGGTAAGGAATTCAACCCATTTATTTAACATGGGTATTCGTATACTTTTTATTTTTTTGTTACTGCAACGAAACGGATGGACAACAAACGTCTTAACTCTGACCTTGTTTAAACAGTTAGGCCTACCTTTAAATCACAATATACACAGACACACAGGCATATAAAAAGAGTGAATAATCATATGTAATAATCGCATTCATCAAACAATTGTTATTCCTTCTCTCCATACGTCTGGAGGTAGCAACACAGGGATCGGAAAGAAGACGGCCATAACTCTGGCTAAAAGAGGCGCCAGGGTCATTCTTGCCTGTCGAAGTCAACAGAGAGGAGAAATTGCTCTGGCTGAAGTCATAGAGGTAAATAAACTTGGGCCTTCATTCCTTTTAAATGGCAATGACCAGTGTTGCCAGATTGGGTCAGATTTGGCTGCAGCGCGCTTCAGCCAGGGTTGCTAGATTGGGTGGGAAATCGGACCCAATCTGGCAACACTGGCAATGACATAAAAAGCTTTATCGAAAACTCTTCATGTGTGGCATTAGGAGAGCAGGAGCAAAGAAGTGGTGTTCATGCAGTTGGATCTTGGGAGCTTAAAGTCTGTTCGCACCTTTGCTGAGAACTTCCTAAAAACCGAAGACAGATTGGACCTTCTGATCAACAATGCTGGTAAATTCTATTTTAAATTGCCTTTAGTGATGCATTTTGTGTTACATAGACTCCCCCTGTGAGTTAAGATAGAATGGGGAAGTGCTGATTAGGTTTTCTCTGAAGAATAAAATGCAGGGTTTTGACCTATCGCCATTTGGTCCACAGGGATCCTTCTGCAAGGTAAGACGGAAGATGGCTTGGGAATGATGTTCGGAGTCAACCACATCGGTCACTTCCTCTTGACCAACCTACTGCTGGAGAGGCTAAAGACATGTGGCCCAAGCAGGGTGGTCACCGTGTCATCTGTGGGACATAACTTTGGGAAGATCGACTTTAAGTGTCTGAACACTCACAAGGCTTTGGGCACAGGGACCTCGTTTTGGCAAACCATGCAGATCTACAGTGACAGTAAACTGTGTAATGTGCTCTTTACCCACGAGCTAGCAAAGAGACTCCAGGGCACTAAAGTCACCTGCTACAGCCTCCATCCAGGTGAGTTCCTAGAATCATGCATCAATCTGACCAACTAAACACCAGTTTAGTAAGTAGTATTGGTTGTATTTGTGGGTTTGCTAATTGACTAATTCTTTCATTGTTTCAGGAGCCATAAATTCCGAGATTAGCCGTAACTCGAGCAATGTGCTTAAAGCTCTGCTCAAGCCCATCACTGCCTTCTTCTTCAAGAACACGGAACAGGGGGCCCAAACCACTCTGCACTGTGCTCTCCAGGATGGCATCGAAGGCCTCAGTGGCAGATATTTCTCCAACTGCACAGTCAGGGATCTCTATCCTAAAGCTAAGGATGATGTTGCAGCTAAAAAGCTGTGGGAGCTGAGCGAAAGACTTAGTGGACTAGTCTAAGTGGAAGATGACTCATTAAATTACCTCTGAACCAAATAGTTTACGTTGATGGGTCTATTTATCAACTCTTTGAGCAGCCTACATAGGCCTACTTGGTCTGGTGGCTGGATAAATGGTACCCTTTTGAGCTGTTGAAATGCAAAATGTCTTCTAGGTTCTCCATAGTGGTTTTACCTGCCAAAATTGCAAGTGCTTAAATAAATAAACCATCTTGACTAATACATTGAGCATAAATATTTAAATTAATTGTACTTGTTTAGTATTAAGCATAGCTCTCTTAAAGGAGCAGTTGGCAAGGATTTGAGGAATTTCCACTAATTTTATTTTGACAACCTGCCAAAAGTGTGTGTGTGTGTGTGTGTGTGTGTGTGTGTGTGTGTGTGTGTGTGTGTGTGTGTGTGTGTGTGTGTGTGTGTTTATTTATTCTACTTCATTTAAGAATGCTCGATTCTGATTGACTGGGAGGGGTGGTGTCGTCTACGTCAGGGGTTTTCAGCTGAGCCCCCCCCCCCCCCCCCCCAAATTTTTATTTCTAAATACCCGTGTTTTGAAAGCTATTTTAATTATTTTACACATTTCAAACAACTCCGATCATAATTTTAAAACATTTGGAACATATTTTCTAAACATATTTCTGAAACATTACATCTTTTTGCGTTTTTAAACAACACAATTTGAAAACTTTATCTAAGCATGTTTTAGCTTAACCTTTTTTAAATACATTTGAACATCTTAATCTGTGTAAACTGCCAGTTTACAGATTCATTCAGGGTCCCAGACTCTGAATTTTCTGAGTCGAATCAGAGGTGCGTTCAAGTTCAGCGAACATAGGCGAACGTTCGCAACGAACGCGTTGACATTAAACAATTAATTTTGAACGATTTTTGAACACCGTTCTAAACAAACTGTAAACGAAAAAAATGGATACGAAGGCCATGGTATTAGCGGCAGCCTCCATGTTAATGGAAGAGTTTACAGAAGAGGGTTTGCAAGTGGTCGACCTCATTGAAAGCCTACTGCAGACAACCAGTACGGAAAATTCAAGAATAGAGGGCTACGTCACCGAAGTTGTACCCACTTACTGCGATATAACGTTCAAATCGCATTTTAGGATGCAAAAGAAACGTTTTATCTATTGCTTTCTGTGTAGGAAAGGAGTAAATGATTTCAATATGGATATATATTAAATCAATATATAATATGGACAACACCCTCTCATTCGCACCCCATATTCACAACATCACCCGGACTGCATTCTTCCACCTCCGCAACATCGCCAGACTCCGCCCATTACTGACCCAATCCAGCACTGAAATCCTAGTTCACTCATTTGTCACATCACGCATGGACTACTGCAACGCCCTCCTCACCGGACTCCCCACCAAACTCATCAACAGACTGCAGATCATTCAGAACTCAGCCGCCCGGATCATCACCTGCACCAAATCATCTGACAATCACCCCTGTCCTCATTCAACTTCACTGGCTCCCAGTACACTACCGTATCCAATACAAAACCCTACTCCTCACCTACAAAGCTCTCCACAACCTAGCCCCCAGTTATCTCTGTGACCTCCTCCAAGAATACACTTCCTCCCGCTCCCTCCGCTCAACCTCTGCTGGACTACTATGTATCCCCACATCACGACTCACTACAATGGGTGCCCGGTCATTCAGCTGTTCAGCACCCAGGCTCTGGAACTCCCTCCCCCCACACATAAAACAATCAGACACCATTACAACCTTCAAGTCACAACTCAAAACTCACCTGTTCAAACTCGCACACAACGTCTAACTGATCACTGTTTTGATTGTTTTTTTTTGTTTTGTTTTGTCTTGTTTTTGTTTTATTTATTTCTTATTGCTTATGTTTATTTATTTTTACACAATGTCTTGTTTTTTAAATAATGTATGATGACTATATGCTCTGTAAGGTGACCTTGGGTGTCTTGAAAGGCGCCTCTAAATTAAATGTATTATTATTATTATTATTATTATTATTATTAATATAGTTTAGTTTAATGCCATGGCAACGAATGTCACGTAGCCGAAGAGAGCATCTGTTTGTGGAGAACTACCTCTTCAGACAGTTTGCCTATGTTCGTAAACGTTTGCTTGCTTATGTTCGTTTAACGGAAAATGTTTAAAATCGTTCGCGAACGTTCGCGATTCTGAACGCACCTCAGATCTGCCTTTTCAGTCCAGAGATTCAACTATTCGGCGGGGTTTGTTTACCGGCGTTGCTATGGTGACCTAAATTATTATAAGCAACTGAAAACGACGCCGGTTTGAAACTAAAACTGTGATTCTGAAAAAAGTATAAATGCTATAAAAATTCCGTTTGGATAGTATTGAAGATACAAGTGTGTAGATTTGTTTAATGGTTTGAACGATGGTAAACGGTTGAAAAAGGAATGAGTTACGATGTCTAGAAGTAGGTGTATCAGAATTATGAAGGTATTATTGTAGCAAAAGTCTTTAGCACCTGTAACTGCAGAATTTGAATGCGTACACAAAAGTCACAGTAAATTTGAAGTCGTATATATTTATTTTGCATGTGTACTCTAAAGTCACAAATGTGTAACAGTACATTTGTAGTCGTAAAAAAAATAAAATATTTTTTATACCATTGTAAACACAAAATAGGGTCTACGAGTACGCTAATCTGTGTTACAGGTGCACAAATCCTTTTGCTACAATTATTGCAGCGCAGTTGGTGCAAAACACATTCGCACACCCGTGTTTCATAATCTGAGAACATGCCCAAAAGGTGTGCATTCGTAAACCCAAATTTGAACAAATGCATCAGAAGTTGCACATCTGTGAACGCTATGTTAATTCAGCATTTTAATGAGCGAGCACAAAACCATTTTACAACTGCTCGAATCTGCTCCTGCAAGTCTCAGCTGTGGGGTTTTTTGCAGGTTGTTTTGCAACACCCCTATGGAGTCAGTTTCCTGCCATAATTCAAACCTGAAAAAAAAAGTTTCAAAGGCTTGTAAGTCTGGGTTTGAAAACTCAACACCTTGTAAAAAAGGTTTTGCAACACTGAAAAAAGAGATTATAACCTGAAAAAAAATAAAAATAAAATTCAAACATCTGTAAACATGATCTTGTGTTCTATTTTATCTTCTTCATCATTTTCACTAACACATTTTCAAAGTTCAAACAATTTCACCAGCGCATTTGCAGAGTTTCAAATCTGGCACTGTTCTAACAGTGTATTTCATTGTTGCCCGGTTTTGAAACCTTGTAAATGGGATTCTGCAAACAGGTGTTCATACATTGAGAAATACGTTTTGAAAGGTTGAATATTTAGTTTTAAAAACTTGTAAAGGTGTACGTTTACGACATTGCAACGTATTTTTTCAAAACTGGCTTTTGAAAAAATACACTGTCATAAAAAAATGACAGTGCTCTGCCGATGACACGAATAACAAGCGACTTTCGCGGTTGATTTTGATTTCCATTTTCTGGAACCAGAAGCTGTGTTCGAAATCGTTCCCTATTCCCTATATAGTGTACATGATATAGTGCACTATATAGGGAATAGGGAACGAGAATTCGGACACTACGCCTAACATTTCTAAACGTCATTTGCGTCAGTAAATGCGCCTGGTATTTGTGTGACGTGATGCGCCGACATCATCTAAACAAACCGGGCTGGAGGTTGTATTGATGTTGAATGTTACATTTCCTTGTTCAAGTTTTTTTAAATTAATTTTGAATGTTAAATCCCAAATAAATTGTTGACATTTCTAAACACAAGCCGGAGACTCCATCATTAAATGCATTCGTTTTCGCGGTTATTCAGCTTCTTCTTCTCCCCTGGAAAAATACAACCGCATTGCATTGTGGTATACGGGAGTAACATGTAGGGGACATCGTATGTACCCTATTTTAAGTCCACTATATAGTGGACCACTGAGAATTCGAACACCCTACAAAGAGTCTCATCTCCATAGGACGCGACTAGCAAGGACGCGTCCTAGCAAGGCTGCAGCCTTCACTTTGGGAAACAGCCATGGTTCCAGAAAATGGAAATCAAAATCAACCGCGAAAGTTGCTTGTTATTCGTGTCATCGGCAGAGCACTGTCAATCACGCACAGCCCGTTGAACGGCACATGTGATTGGAATGTACGTCAGCCGAGAGCAACCAATAGGTTTAGAGCTAAATGGTCCCGCCCCCAGGAACGTTTTTTTCTTTTTCAGATTCGACTGTCAGGAGTTTCAAAACGAGTGGCGTCAGAACACTGCCAATATTCACGTGACTCAAAGCTTGCGCCTGTGTGGTCAAATCTCTGAAAAGTCAGTGCTGAAAAGCCAGTTCTGAAAAAATACGTTGCAATGTCGTAAACGTACACCTTTACAAGTTTTTAAAACTAAATATTCAACCTTTCAAAACGTATTTCTCAATGTATGAACACCTGTTTGCAGAATCCCATTTACAAGGTTTCAAAACCGGGCAACAATGAAATACACTGTTAGAACAGTGCCAGATTTGAAACTCTGCAAATGCGCTGGTGAAATTGTTTGAATTTTGAAAATGTGTTGGTGAAAATGACGAAGAAGATAAAATCGAACACAAGATCATGTTTACAGATGTTTGAATTTTTTTTTTATTTTTTTTCAGGTTATAATCTCTTTTTTCAGTGTTGCAAAACCTTTTTTACAAGGTGTTGAGTTTTCAAACCCAGATTTACAAGCCTTTGAAACTTTTTTTTTCAGGTTTGAATTATGGCAGGAAACTGACTCCATACACCCCTAGGTGGTAAATGTGTAGCAAAAGTATTCGTATCCGTAGATGACAGAGCGTCCGTGAGCGGGACAAAATAGTCCCACCCATAATTTCCTAATCCAATGAAAATCGCCGGCAGGGATGCATTTCTCAAATTACAGTGACGGCTGGTGGTGATTTTGGGTGGGTGGGCTAAAGAATACTTCACAGGGCTCCAGACGCCATGAGGTCACCTTTATATCTCTGTTCATAACTTTCATATAAAGTGAATGATTTTTAAACAAGATTAAGGTGTAGAGAAAGGCATGTCTTTATTTGAAGCAAAATAAGGTGTTTAAAGTGCAGGGTGGGTTCTATTGATAGGGGAACGTAGATGGGTTCCATTGAAAATCAAACGGTGTTGTACGAGGGAAACAGATATTTGTATTTTGTCATTTAAAGAATTTATTGTGGCGAAATTTAAACTATGGTAGTGATCAATTAATATAATATTTGTTAGAAACAGAATAAAATGTAGAGCAAGGCGCACTACATGAAATCACAATCACAATTCACCTGTAATCACCCAGCCTGTGCAGACAAACTTCTACCTAAGCTGTTTTGTAATACTGGTTTGTTTCCGTCGTTCGGATCCATTCAATCCCAGTCGACTGTAAGACCATTATTGTGTTTACGGTACCATGTTTCATAGCTCACTGTCACGCCAATGGAACCTATGGATTATCTTTATCGATTAAAAGACAGAATTGTAATTGAATAAACATTGGCTTTCTTGAATGCATGTCATCTTGGCAATTTCCCCTTTTTTAAGTGTATATGTTGAAATTAAATCTCATCTTTTGTCATTCAAAGAATTCACTGGCTACAATTAACAATTTAGCACAACCATTAGTCCGGCTTTAATTTGATTGATGTGCTTCTTGTTGGTGGCTCCGATCGTTCCAATAGTAGATCATTCACATCATCACCTACAAGATTAAAGAAGGTTATTATTTGCAATTCTCAAGTTGTAATTAAAGTATTTTTGGTTTTTAGTTTTTGCTTAAAAACCTAAAAGAGGCACAGCAGGATCTACACTATAATTAATAACAAAACAGCAAGCTGTAATGCGATGTACACATTAGGCAGGGACCTTGGCAAGCTTCAGCTGGGCGTGGTTAAACTGGGTGTACTTACGCTCCGCACAAGGGGAGGAGTAGTCTGCCACTGCCTCGTCACCTTGGAAACAACACAAAGGACAATCAAATGAAGAGCACTCCTCCTAACTCCTCCTCACACGAGTCCTAAGAAGTGGGCCTGCAGGGGGGTCATACTTGTCTGGTAGTAGTCGTACACCTTCACCACGGCCGGCCTCAGGTTCCTGACGGCCTCCTCCTCCTCCAGGGTCACGCTGTAGCTCCTCAACACCTCCTTCTTCAGCTGCACACAGAAGAACAGTGAGGGGAGGAGCACAGGAATGTAAACACAAGCATGATGGGAACAGGGCTCCCCTGGTACGTACGCCGTCGAGGTAGATGTTGATGTAGCCCTCTTCAAAGTCCACACGCTTCACACTGCTCTCTCTCTTCAGCTGAGAGGGAAGAACACAGAACGTTGCTGACAACCGTCTTCGTGTTGAAAAAGAAATATGAATACAAAACAGAGCAGCGCATCTAAACTCACTTAAATGGCTACACACAGAACAGAGAAGTGCATCTAAACTCACTTAAAGGGCTACACACAGACCAGTGCATCTTAACTCAATTAAAGGGCTACACACAGAACAGAGAAGTGCAACTAAACTCACTTAAAGGGCTACAAACAGACCAGTGCATCTAAACTCACTTAAAGGGCTACACACAGACCAGTGCATCTAAACTCACTTAAAGAGCTACACACAGACCAGTGCATCTAAACTCACTTAAAGGGCTACACACAGACCAGTGCATCTAAACTCACTTAAAGGGCTACACACAGACCAGTACATCTAAACTCACTTAAAGGGCTACACACAGACCATTGCATCTAAACTCACCTCCTGCAGAGTGCTCTGCTGAAGGCCATAGCCTGACAGGAGCTTGAGGTTGATGATCACCATGTTGGTCTCCTCTCTCCTACCTTGGTACCTGAGCAACACGGGCAGAAAACCTTCTCAGATGGCCATTCAGTTAACAAGTTCACCTTCCAGAAGACTGTCTTAAAGGAAACCCAACACAGAATTTGAGGTCTTCTGAGCCAACGAGCAACATCTTAAAAAGTTCTTTGTACGAGCAATTTGAGTCCATATAAACATCTGAATTTGAATGGAGATTTGAACAAGGATCAAACCATTGCATTATGATGTAGTCCACTAGATCCCATTTCATCTAAGATAAGTTGTTTTAGGGGTTTGGTTTGCTTGCCATCTATACAGGGCTATGGAACCTTTAGGACTGGAGATTTTAGTTACAAAACAAAAAATCAGTGTGTCTCATTAAAAAATGTACTGGTTAAGTCCACAGTGTACCCTTTAGTCTAGAATTCATTCCTAGACTCAAGTTGTGTTTGATGTTCTGTTGTTGGTGGATCTAATGGTTGCATACTGTACATTCACTAAGCCAGTGACAGCACACAGTCGGTTCCCCCGTCTATCTGGTAGGTATCGTTGTGGTCTATCTGCTGAGGTCTCCACCACCCCTCTCTCAACAGTCTGGCCTTTTGCCATAACCTTACCTGAGGTCCACTCTGATGGTCAGTGTGGGCCGGGTGCTGTTACACACAGCGGTCGTTGTTGCGGCGATGTGGAAGGAACTGAAGTCACCAGGAGGGGGGATGTTGTAACGCATGGCGATCTGGTTGGTGACAACAAGGTGAACCAACATCGGGGTGGAATTACTTGTTGAATTAGATTTTAAGTGCCATCCCCCTCCAGGAATATTGAATCGGGGGCTTACCCCGATCTTGGGGGAACCGTCACCATACAAAAACAAAAACCAGGAGCTTAGTCCAAAAATCTCTCCATATGCCAATATATATTTTAAGGCTGAAACTGAACTACCAGTTAATTATTAGTATCAAACAGTTTCTATGCGTTTGTAGGAACCATGAAATCAAAGGCTATACTAGCTCATCTATGTATTAAGGAAAGTTGGGAAGTTCGATACAAAATATTTATACACAGACCATTATTACTAAATTTATAGAATTGTAGAAGTTCTCGAAGAAGACTTTCAACATGCCTATCTTTTAGACCATGGTTGACATATATTAAGGACTATTAATGAATGCTATTCTAAGTTAAGACTTTATACAAGGAAAGCCTTTATACCTTCCAATGGATGAACACAAATAATAAGAGCTGCTGCCTGGCACCCATAAAGCGGCAGTTGACCAGAGATGTGTCATGGGGCAACCAAGACAGACGCTCAGGCTTCAGTGACTAGTGTCAACCCATGAGGTGGGAACCCCTTCTTGGCTTCTTGGAAACCCCTCCTTCCTCCTCCACCCCTGGTCCCGGACACAGCCCTGGTCCGGGACACAGCCCTGGTCCGGGACACAGCCCTGGTCCCGGACACAGCCCTGGTCCCGGACACAGCCCTGGTCCCGGACACAGCCCGGTGCCTGTACATAGTCCTGCCCCTGGGGGTCCCACCTGTGCCTGGACACAGCCCTGCCCCTGGGCCGTGATGCGGTAGTCCCCGGGCAGGCGGTCCAGCGCCTGCTCCTGGTACAGCAGCCGGGTGCTCTGGTCCACGGTGAACTGCCAGCTGGCCCCGCCCAGCGAGCTCAGCCCCACCACGCAGGCGCCCTCCGAGCTGTAGGTGGCAGCGCCGTAGCGGGCCAGGGCCTGGAGGGCCACCACCGTGTCCTGTCGGGGTCCAACGGGGTTTACACGTTGCACCGGGCGTCACAACCACACATCTCCTCAGTTCATTTAAAATCAAACTGTGGTTAGACAGGACAGATTGAATGAGATTCTGGAACGTGAAAGCTTGCGTGTGTGGGTGGACTTTAATGCTGGGGGCCATTTAGTATCACACAGTGTACATTGGTGTGTGTCCTCCGACCTGCGTAGAGGCGAAGCCGCCGTAGGGGTTCTGCTGTTGGATGAGCCAGCGTGTGATGCTGGAGGCATAGTCTAGGTCGAAGCCCGGCACCGGGGGTCCGGAGAGAACCGCAAGCAGTACGTAGGCCGTCATCTCAACCTCCAGGGAGTCCAGAACCGCCTCAGAGGCCTCCGCCCGCTTCCAGTGGCGCGTGCCCCCTAGAAGAGCAGAGATAGTGAGGGGCTTTTGGGAGAACTACACTTGAACTACTGCAGTAGTTCTAAGTTTATCTTTATTACTTGAATATAAAGCCACATGTATTGAAAACAGTCATGCCTGGCTTAAATACTGTCTTTAACATATATACAGGATACATCTGATCCCCATTATTTCTTTAAATGAGTGCGTGCCCTGCAAATATTGAAAAAGTAGAGTGCCTATGGATGATCTAGTCTAGACCCTGATCTAATCAATGTTCTCGTCAAAACGTCTGCGGTCAGGCTACTTCATGCGTGGGCAAGCTGAACAGAGATGCAGCTACCGTCTGTGACGGAGCGCTGGTGGAGAGCGGTGAGGAGCGCGGCCCTGGTCTGCTGGTCCCCTGCCAGGGTGAAGGTGTAGGAGAGGAGGGCTGTGGTGTACATGTTCTCCAGCTTTCCCGCTACCGCCACTCTCAGGCACTGCAGGCACCCCGACACCATGGGGTCTGCCTGCAATGGGCACACCAGGGAACAAGGGAATCAGCTATATACTGTATCTATATGGGCACACATACACACCAGACAGACGGTATAAATAAATATCTCTATATATATATATTTATATCGATACCATCTTGCACAACATAAGCTAGAGAGCGAGATATAGAGCTCATGTGGTGACAGACAGTATTTCTTTTATAAAATCCTTTCGTTTACCTTGACAGCTGTCAATTGTACTTGGCAACGGTGAATTATCAAATATAATTCACCGCCGGAAGTTGTGAAGAGCAGTCTACAGCATTGAGAAGAGCCGTGTAATTATCCATAATAATGTAAGGTTTAGAAGTTAAATATTTGAAAGTTGTAGAATAAATTTATATAATTTATATTGGAGTTAATTTGCTAGAAATGTACTTACAATCAGTTAATCATTTATATATTTATGTTACACAATTATTACTTACATATTTAACACAGTAAGGATAATCTGTTGAATCTGCCTCTGATTCCCTCACGTTTACCTCATTCTAAATTCTAGCTCCTGGTTAGTTCAGTCACATGATGGGTCCGAACAAGGAAGTGTTTGAAAATAGATTAACGGCGATATTTTTTTTATCGCCCGATAAAGGTTTTGCGTTAACGCCCAACCACTAATATATATATATATATATATATATATATATATATATATATATATATATATATATCTCAAGGTGTTTCTATATATGTATAGCTCAAGGTGTTTCTATACATGTACAGCAAATAGCTCATGGTGTTTCATAGCTCATGGTGTTTCTACATGTATAGCTCATAGCTCATGGTGTTTCTACATATATAGCTCATAGCTCATGGTGTTTCTACATATATAGCTCATAGCTCAAGGTGTTTCTACATATATAGCTCATAGCTCATGGTGTTTCTACATATATAGCTCATAGCTCATGGTGTTTCTACATATATAGCTCATAGCTCATGGTGTTTCTACATATATAGCTCATAGCTCATGGTGTTTCTACATATATAGCTCATAGCTCATGGTGTTTCTACATATATAGCTCATAGCTCATGGTGTTTCTACATATATAGCTCATAGCTCATGGTGTTTCTACATATATAGCTCATAGCTCATGGTGTTAACATGGGGCAGGGGCACTCACGGCATCCAGCTCCAGCAGTGCAGCCGTGATGTAGGCGGTCAGAGACACGTCGTCGCTCACCCCGCCCTGGGGGAACAGGATGGAATGAGCTCAGGCTGCACCAAAGCACGTAGTAAGCACAAGAAAAGAAAAAGGACCACGCCTCCTTGACTGAGTGGGAAGTCGCTGGCACTATGGCGATGGAGGGAATAAGCCCAGAGTTTCTAGGCTCATTATTGTCACCTGACACTGAACCACTGGGGCACGGGTAGGGTACAGAGGTGTAGAGATAGGCCTGCTGAGCTCCAGCTGGACGCAAACACACATCCTCTAGGATACTTGGAAAGGAACAAATCTTCATGTCCTTCAGACAGTAGATGCCCTCAAATCCTCCCCAATTCACTCGGGTATTTACGGATCATGCTAAGTCGTTAACTACAGATACGCATGATGAATCTGGAATTCTGGATTTGATCTGAAAATCACATTCCTTTTGACTTTTGATCTACTCAACTTTGAAAAGAAAAGTCCATTTTTATTTTCCTAAATAAAAATAAAAATGTAGTACTTTAGTACAGTTCTCTTTTTTACTGACCCACAAACATCTGAAATGAAAAACAGTTACAAGGCAATGTGATATCAGACATCTGGCCCAGATGTCATTATGTCTGAGTTCCATCTCCACTGCTGTTAGCACTAGACATAATACCTTGTAGCAGAACTAGCCCTGAGGATACAAGTGTAACATTCTTCAGACACACGGCTGTCAGGTATTTACATCGTCTTTGGACTAGATTTCAAAAGCATGTCTCTGTTATTTATTCTAAGTGTGCATCATGAGTTACAATAAATTTCAAAATGCTATTTTACCACAGCTGGGAGGACAGGTACCACACCCTTATAGCACGTCTGAGGGGAGCAACTGTGGGTCATATGAAGCTCCTGAATACATTTGCTGCCGTATGGCTCCTTTGGATTGATCCAAGTTACCTTCATGCCGTTGTGAAACAGTTTTCCAACTGATGTGATGCATCCATCTTGCCGCCGGTGGCTGAGCAGCCAGGTTCTGGAGTCCACGATTAGTTTGGGGTCGATGAAGATGTAGGGCTTGGCGCCGCCAAACGACTTCATCACAAAGGCAGTCAGCCTGGGACAGAGAATGACGCACAAGCGCCACAAACGACTCATTAAGAAGGTAATGGTAAGAGGGGTGGGGCTCAATGCACTTTTATGTTTCAGTGTGTAGGATCATGCAGAGACGCCTGGCTTCCAGCACCTCTACACCAACCTCTTTCCTGTTTTGCTAGCATTGCACTTGACCATTATTGTGGCAGTCATTGCACTCCTACCCATCCCTGGAAGGAGGGTTCCCTCTTTCTGCATTCCCTCCCAGGGTGTCTTACCAGCTTATGAAGGGCCCCATGTACGCACCTGAACTGGTGGCACAATAGGGACCTTTTAAGGGATTTTTTTTTAAATGTGCCCTGTACCAGAAGGAAACCCATGTACATGGCGTGATGGCCTACCCGGTTACCATGCCAACTACGAAGAGAAGCCCCAGCTGACATACTCACCAGGTGTTTCCAGACGCGTCGCTCTTGCCAAAAGCACTGTAGGAGCCATCGTCATGCCGGTAGGTGAGCTCTCTCTGGTAGCCTGCACATGAATGCATAGGATGCACAGATTGTAGATTTGCATTTGATACATGCAAAAACATATCTAAATTATAATTTAATTTGTGATTCCTATGGCTGCTCTGCGCTCTGCCCAGTTGTTTTCTAAACTAGGTTTTTATTTCTTAACCTCTCCATCAATAAGTCTCTCCCTCAGGTTTTTGCCCAAAAAGACAAACCCAAAAGCAGTAGCAAGCAGTGACTTTTGAGGCGATGTATGCTGGGGACCGCCCCCGGTCCCCCGATGTGTGTCCTAGCTGAGCCACTAGGGGGCTGTGTCACGTGACCTCGAAGCTGGTCTGAATTCAGCTCACACACTCGGAGCTTTGAGCCCCTCCCCTCTGAGTAAGGGAACGTTGACATGGAGCGCATGGTGAGATCTGCTGAACACTGGCCCCACCACGAGCGTTTCAGAGTGGAGACCTTCTGGTGGGACTGTGTATGATGTTGGGTGATGATAGTGCTGTCTGGTGCTCTCTGCAGGCCTCACCGCTCTCCAGGAAGCGCGTGGCCCGCTCCTTGATGGCGTGTGTCAGCTGTGCGGTGCTGGTCAGGTAGTTGAGGATGTAGATGTTTGGGGCGAACAGGATCATGTTCTGCTCCCCGCAGCCGTACGGCATGGCCAGCAGTTTGTCCAGGTTCTTCATGGCCCGGCCCATCAGGTCCCCTGGCCAGCACAACACACACACACACACACACACACACACACACACACACACACACACACACACACACACACACACACACACACACACACACACACACACACACACACACACACACACACACACACACACACACGTTGACGTCAGATGTACTTTATATGGGAGATGTAACAAAATACAAAAAACAAATGTACCCTCTTCAAATATTAAAACAAATATATATTTATTTAATTCTAATTATTTTTTAATTGCTTTATTAACAATTTTCCATAATTCTAGACTATGATTGCATTATTAAACCCTTGTTGGATATATTTAAGGTACTGACCCAACACAGAGAAAGAGGCCCTGGCAGAACCAGCCACAAACAGGTCTGGCAGCAGGAGAGAGATGTTCTTCTCTGCTGGCTTCTCTGCTGGAGAATAAAAAAACAAACTAATGAAGAGAGAAAATGTTACAAGGTACGATTGACTTCCATCAATCCATCGTCTACATCGTTTAAAATAAATTAGTAGGGAGCATTGTAAATTATCTAAAGAAATAATGATTTACTAATGTAAAAATGATTAATTATTGTAATAATGACGCAAGTTACGGTAGACATTGTGTGTCTATTTGTACGGTGTTCATCCAGTCATTTATCTTTGTGGGGCGTGTCGAAAATGTACAAAATCATCCATTTTAAATGAACAGTTATCTGTAATCAGACATTCAAATCCACGCAATGATGAATACTTATGGATCGGTTTAAAAATCTCTGGATTGTCATGGTCTTCATATATTTAGAACTATATAAATATAGAATAATATTATTGTTATTAACAGTCCTTTGAGCATTTAATAGATCAATGTTGGTAAAATGTAAAGGATAACATATTGGTAGCCTTGCACATTTAGAGCCTATTCTATTTAACCCTTAGGTCTGGTGTTGGTTCTGTCTATATAATAATAATATATCATAATTAATATCTCAAGGAAAAACTGGAGATGAGCTCGCAATATTTGGGCTTGCTTCGCTGGTCAGTCTGACTCTGTATTTATGTGATTTCGTTTGTCTTCTCCACCTCTCCACCAGATGTCCTTCACCCGAGCTTCCCTGTCCTATCTTCCCCCCTGCACCTCATTCCCCGATCAGTCTCCCCCATATAAACAAGTTCCCTTCCTTTGTCCCTTGTCAGTTGGTTGTATGTTTCATGGCCCTTGGTCATTGTGGTCTCTAGTTACTATTTGTCATGTATTTGAACCGTATCCCTTTTGGTTCCTGCTGCCCTGGCAGCCTGGCCCTGCTTCAGGCTGCATGTGTTGTAGAATGACCCTGGACCAGTCTTGCCGCTGTAGTCCTTAACATAGAGTTGTTGACCCTTTTTCAGTGAGGAAACCCAAAGTAGGTTGAGTAAACAAATGGGAACCAACTGAGGGATGACTGACCTCCAGGACAGAGGAGTGCATTGTGGGTAACAGCCACTGGGGTGCCTTCTGCCTGGAAGGGAGAAGAACGGCACACTTTCACTATGAGGATTAACATCTGCTTTATTCCTAGAATGCTAAAAACACAATTAAGTCAACTCTAGTGTACAACCCCCATCATGTTGCTCTGGGGTCTCTATGGTCCTTCAGAACCGGCCCATTGAGTCCTCTAGCAGGGCTTTGACCTGATGGTTCACTGAACATTATCACTGCTTTCTGTGTGGGAACATCATCTAGGTTTAGCTTGAGCGTTTCAAGACCTTTATGATTAACACAGAAAATAGAAGATTTAGGATTAACACAGAGCGACAACATGTTGGGACTTAAAGAGTTGTTGGCTTTTCTTTTACACATGTGAGGACCCGTGTGGGGCAGATTACGAGGTGGGCAACGTGTGTGTGTGCCATCCATGAGCGTGAACCTCACCTCCACCAGTAGTTTGCGCACCACTGTGTCCACCCGGCCCACCGTGGGCGGGGGCGCCACCTCGTTCCCACACAGCTGCTCCGTGTGCAGCGCCTCGGCCCGGACCTCCAGGGTCACCTCCCCTAAACACACACACATTGCTAATCGATCAACCTTTTTATTTGCACCCTCGTCACTTGATTTGTGTTCACAAGGCTTTCTCCATCCGTCTTAGACTTGACCCCCCCACACATCCACCTCATTAACATGACTGTAACATCTCTCCCCTCCTCAACATTACCAAAGCCCTCAAATCAAAACAAAGAGAGGTGCCTCTCACACTCCTCCCTCAGGGAGAGGTTTCTGGCTGTTTCGTCAGAGGGACTACCTGACTTGCGACGGTTAGCATTTTTCAAAGGAACGGGGGGGGAAGAGAGAGAGAGAGAGAGAGAGAGAGAGAGAGAGAGAGAGAGAGAGAGAGAGAGAGAGAGAGAGAGAGAGAGAGAGAGTGTCATCACTGCTGATGTGGGATGGCAGGCCATCGCTGGTTCACTGACAGGAGAGGAGGTGGGCCGTCTCTGGCAGCGGCACTGCCTCCACTTTTAGAATAGCCTCCTCACTATGGCAGAGTTAGAATGGCCTCCTCACTATAGTGGAGTTAGAAAGGCCTCCTCACTATAGTGGAGTTAGAATGGCCTCCTCACTATAGTAGAGTTAGAATGGCCTCCTCACTATAGTGGAGTTAGAATGGCCTCCTCACTATAGTGGAGTTAGAATGGCCTCCTCACTATAGTGGAGTTAGAATGGCCTCCTCACTATAGTAGAGTTAGAATGGCCTCCTCACTATAGTGGAGTTAGAATGGCCTCCTCACTATAGTGGAGTTAGAATGGCCTCCTCACTATAGTGGAGTTAGAATGGCCTCCTCACTATAGTAGAGTTAGAATGGCCTCCTCACTATAGTGGAGTTAGAATGGCCTCCTCACTACAGTAGAGTTAAAATGGCCTCCTCACTATAGTGGAGTTAGAATGGCCTCCTCACTCAGTGCGGCCCGCATCCTCACTCAGTCAGGCCCACACATAATAAAAAATAAATAAAAATAGAATAATAATAATTGATCGAGTTACAGAAAACTCGGTCAAGAAAGATGAGAAGAATTCATAGAATTCGAAGGCAAACCCATGCGTCTAGTTTGAAGCGATATCATCACAAGTGGAGATAGAATGGCCTCCTCACTATGGCAGAGTTAGAATGGCCTCCTCACTACAGTGGAGTTAGAATGGCCTCCTCACTATAGTGGAGTTAGAATGGCCTCCTCACTATAGTAGAGTTAGAATGGGCTCCTCACTATAGTAGAGTTAGAATGGCCTCCTCACTATAGTGGAGTTAGAATGGCCTCCTCACTATAGTGGAGTTAGAGTAGCCTCCTCACTATAGTAGAGTTAGAGTAGCCTCCTCACTATAGCAGACATGCTGCAGCAGATTGACTCAGTGAAGTCACCGCTGTTTCACATCTTTCAAAATGACAGTTCATGATAATGGAACTTGGCAAAAAGTGAGGATTATCTCCATCGCCAACTGCTCTCCCTAGACACTTAAATCAGGCGCATGCTCCAGTACCAATATAATGCCCTCCTCAACCATATTAAAATCCAAAGCACTTTGTTAATCAGCTGCACAATGCGCGGAAAGATCGTCTACCATCATGATCAGGCTCAGTGAAAACTGCTATGTGAGAGTCCTCTCATCACAAAGACCAAAGTGCTATAGTGCTGTCGTTGCTCTACGCCAGGGATGGGCAACTGGCGGCCCGCGGGCCGCATGCATCCTCACTCAGTGCGGCCCGCATCCTCACTCAGTCAGGCCCGCACATAATAAAAAATAAATAAAAATAGAATAATAATAATTGATCGACTTACAGAAAACTCGGTCAAGAAAGATGAGAAGAATTCATAGAATTCGAAGGCAAACCCATGCGTCTAGTTTGAAGCGATATCAGTCATTAAAGATATCCAGTTAAGTCGCCACTACAACTACTACAACTGCGTGTTGGGTTTGAGTTCATTGAGTTGTTGCACTTAATGTTGGGCCACGGTTTTTGAGTTTTATGACTTCATTGAATGATGATGTATGTGAGCCCTTTGCACTGATAAAAATACTGAACATTCATGTGGCTGTTTGAGCATGGAAAACATGAAATTAATGTATGTTGGTTCAATTAACATCATCCAGGTTATGATAACATCATCCAGGTTATGATTCTGGATGATTTTTTAGGTAGTGGCCATCCCCAAAATGCACCAGAATACAGGAAATCATATCTACCAAATTCAAAATTGTGTAGCTTCTCTCAGCTCACGTTTAGTTAAAGTGTGCAGTCATGTGGCCCTCCGATGGTTATGACGAAAAATGTGGCCCTCTTTATCATGAAAGTTGCCCATCCCTGCTCTACGCCCTTCAGTAGAATTAGTACACGGAAGTGATTTTTACAAATGTTATTGGTGACGGATATTTAGTGAAGCCACGAGGGATGTTCTTCAGACTGGGGATGTTCTTCAGAGACGCAGTGGCAGATCCTTTCCTGTGATTTATCTACATTGTGCGAATGGGCCTGTGACGTTACAGTGAAGAAGACTTCTGACATTTACAGCGAGGAACGGAGCGCACTCAGAACTGAAATGGAGAGAAAATAAAAAGAGATTCATTTTAAGAGCTGCTGCCGCTACTCTTCGGGACTGGGATCAATTAATTGTATTGTATTGATATGATTGTCCTTCCATGAAGGAGGAGAGTTTCCTGTGGTGTGAAGGGCATAAGGAGCAGGTCATTAGGTCCTACCAAGGGAGGAGGGGCTGACCTCCCACTGGAAAACCCTGCTCTCCTCTGCACACACACACATGGTGTACTGGCAGTCCGCACACTCTCTGAGGGAGAAGTGGGACGAGTTGCTCAGCTGGACCCTGACCTGCAGAGAGGGAGCGCAGAGTCAACACACATACTACATAATGCATCCTATACTACAAACTAGACTGCATCCTATACTACAAACTAGACTGCATCCTATACTACAAACTAGACTGCATCCTATACTACAAACTAGACTGCATCCTATACTACAAACCAGACTGCATGCTATACTACAAACTAGACTGCATCCTATACTACAAACTAGACTACATAATGCTACACAGCATACTATACTACATAATGCTAAACTGCATACTATACTACAAACTAGACTACATAATGCTATACTGCATACTATACTACAAACTAGACTGCATAATACTATACTGCATACAATGCTACATACTATATCCCACACTACAGTATACTACACTATATCCCATACTTCATACCACACAACTTAATACTATACTGCATACTATACTACATACTATGCTACATACTATACTACAAACTACACTACATCCTATACTTCATAGTACTATACTACACTACATGATACTATACACAATGCGTTGAAATTCTTGGATGCAAGAGGTGTAAAAAGGATCTCTTCCTTTCTGAGTAGCTTCTAATGAATGGAGAGCGTCCTCGTCTCCCCTCAGCCCACCGGCCGGGGGACACGCAGCACGGAGAGGCCCACCATGATGCAGCTAGGGAGGTAGTTGAAGACGGTGGCTCTGAGCGTGAACACCTCCCCTCGGACCACCGAGTAGGGCAGCGTCAGGCTGACGAAGAAGGGCTGGAAGGCCACCAGCGCCGTGTCCCGGGACAGGCCGAAGCCCAGGGAGGAGGAGGTGCAGAAGGCCTGGGCCCGCCAGCTGGTGATGGTGTCAGGGAGCGTCTTCACCACGCTCACCGACCCGCTGTCTCTGCAGATGGAGAGGGTCACCACGTCAAATAGGGACCTCCAGTGTGTTAAGGGGGTGTGGGTGAGATTCAACCGCTCATTTAACCACCGTCATTTATCAGAAACGGCACAGCCATCAGCCAGAGATGACAATACACTGAGGATATCCTTTCAAGATGACTAGGCCGGCCTTGCTGACAGTATAAGGCCATATGTCCATTTAAGACAGCTCAAAGCTGATGGGAGTGCTCATGACCTATCAGGACATCTCTTCCCTGATGGGTTGGGGGACCCAGGCTCTTCTGAGGGGTGGGAGATGTTCTTTTTACTGAAATGGTTTCGGTTCCATTTTAAAAGAGATTCTTGTAACTCTGGCCAATAATCGTACTGCTGCAGACATCCTGCCCATTATTTCAATTTAGCAACATAGTTCTCTAATTAGTGGAGCTTTAACCTGAAGAGTAGAGCACTAACCAAACGGGATCAGATCCCAGCACTAACCAAACGGGATCAGATCCCAGCACTAACCCAACAGGGATCAGATCCCAGCACTAACCCAACAGGGATCAGATCCCAGCACTGACCCACCAGGGATCAGATCCCAGCACTGACCAGCAGGGATCAGATCCCAGCACTGACCCACCAGGTATCAGATCCCAGGACTAACCCACCAGGGATCAGATCCCAGCACTGACCCACCAGGGATCAGATCCCAGCACTGACCCACCAGGGATCAGATCCCAGCACTGACCCAACAGGGATCAGATCCCAGCACTGACCCACCAGGGATCAGATCCCAGCACTGACCCACCAGGGATCAGATCCCAGCACTAACCCAACAGGGATTCAATCCCAGCACTGACCCAGCAGATCCAGGTTGCAGGAGTAGAGCACTAACCCGACAGGGATCAGCTCCCAGATCCAGGTGTCAGGGAAGTAGCTTCTCACAGTTTCTATTTTCTGCCGATTTCCCCGGTGTCTCGATGAGTCGGAATAACGAACTGACAAACAGAATGTGTCAGAGTACATTACATTGAACAATATCCTTGAATGGAGGTCATTTTCAGTGTCAGGCATGTCAATTAGACATTGATTAACATCCTCAAAGATCCGCCGATATCAAGGAACCTACCTCTATCAGTGTAATACATACGGTACACACAGGTGGCTGGTTTCTTCACCTCAGAGTTGGTCACAAGTTTTATTCCAATTTCCTAAAAGTGTGAGTAAAAAAAAAAGTGGAAAATGTTGTTTGTCATCGGCAGTTAGGAATTTAGAACGATACATAAATATTGTGGCAGACGGCAGGGAGGAGTGAGGGGAGTGGTATGTTTGGAGGAGAGGGGGTTACAACAAATTGTATCAATAAGAATATCGTTAACATCAGGGGTTGATTATGGGAGAGAGAGAGAGAGAGAGAGAGAGAGAGAGAGACTTTATTGATTACCTGGACCATCTGACTACCCCCCTGTGTACAGACCGCTTTGTTTGAGGACCCTCCTGGTGACGGCCCCTGGATACGGATTACCCTTTTCCCCACCCTGGTGATAGTTATTTACCCTGTAAATAAATCACCCCTTTGAACTGCTCTGTGTGTTGTATGGTTTTATCTGTTCAACTTGGTGGCTTGGAAACCCCACACCCACTGGCCTGCTAAAATATATAAATAACATTACAAAAGGGCAATTTACATGTCAATATGCATAAGGCATCGTGGTCCAACTAATATATTTGACATAATTATTGATGTATCTCCTCATGCCATCACTCATATCTTACTTTAAAAACACTGTAGACGTCGTCCTTCGCGGTGGATCTCTCCATCACTTGCCCGAACTGTGAGCAGGGATTCGGCTCACGGTCCTCCACCTGGTAGCTGAAGCCACTCAGCTTCTGCACAGGCAGCTTGTTGAACACCTTCAGATACCACGGATGAAAAGAGCGTTGGGACTGAGCAGGTGCAGCAGTCTGACATGACGATGTGTGAGAGAGGGCTGTTCCCGAGTCTGAGGTGAACCGTGTTCAGTGGGCTTAAAATGGGGCTCTCCAATGGAGACCACGTAAGAGAAAGCCCTACTAAATAGATTTATCTCAACATTTATATGCGTATAATACTTTATTTTATTGTATTCAATGCATAGCCTTTTCAGATTAATTGTTTTTCTTTTGAAATGTGTCATAGCCAACTATGGTTTCAGTCATGAATTTGTGTTTTTTTGTTATGTAAGCCTGGGCTACAATCCTGGGAGTGTTCAAATAAAGTAAGCATAGACCGGAAGTACGGATGTCTCCAAAACCTAAAAGGTGCCCCCCCCACCCTGTTATATAAAAAATATCTGAAACTTGGTTTTTGGGCATTCATTTTTGCCAAATGGACCCATAATGTCCGCCTGGAAAGTTTTTCTATATATTGGAAGCTTAAGTAAACCTGAAAAAATAAAATCCTGGTAAAACTGGTAAACCCAAATTACAAAGAAAGGGGGTACCGGATTTACGGGATTATTTTTCAGATGATTGTGTTAAAAAGTAAAAAAAATATGATTATGCAAATGAGACGCCATTATTCAATCAATCTCAAATCCACAATTGTATTTGTCATAGTTAGTTGCCATATCACTATCTTTAAGAAACATTGCATTAAGTGTTATATAACAATATCCTGTTAGCCTTAAAGCAGTCTTAACAGTAGCCAACTGCTTCTTGTGCTGCTTAGTTCAGAAAAGTAAACGGTTGACAGACTACTGTTCACTTTTGGATGCAAACCCCATGGTTTACGAAATGGGATTGCCCTAAAAACGCTTTTCCATAGTACCTTAAATAGAAAAAACAATATCTGACCCTTATTTATCATCCTTTGAGCTGGGTCATCATCACTGGTTGTCCTGGGATGGAGTCTATGTCTTTGGTAAGAGTGTGAGAACGTACATAAGAAGCGCTGAGCTCCTGATCCGGCTGCAGCAGAAGGACGCTCTGGTCCACCGCCCTGACGGAGCACAAGGATCCTGGCTGGCTCTCCAGGCGAAACGAGGCCTCTCCTCCAGGCAGCTCTCGATCTGCTGAGAACTCCAGCTTCACCTGGAGATAGCAACACAAAAAAGGGTTGCAGTAACAATACCATGTATTAATGGCCATTCTGATCAGTTCCTATTGCTGTCTTTATGTATGCTCAATTAGAAACCACACCTTGCATTGTCATGTTAAATAATTTTCATTGGGTTTGGTCTTAGCATAACGTCACACTTTAAAGGGCACAGTAAAATCTCCATGAAGTTCAATTTGACAAAAAGCTTTGTCAGCCATTTCAGATTGATGTTTAGCCTGTCACACCCTATTCTCGAAGCACTGGTCCACTGGGAAGTCCATGTTATCCGCCAACACCTCCCCACTTGGCATCAAAGTGTACACCACCACTTGGGCATATGGGCTGAGGGCAGCTTTTCCAAGCAGGGGGATGGATAGCACTCCTTTGTTGACTAGATCGGAGGGAAGGGGAAGAATAAGGCATGGAGAGGCTAGTAGCAGCAATATAAAAAAGGTCTACTGAAGAACAATTCAGAAAGCTTTGCAGTAATAATATTTGAAATGATAAATGTTATGGCACATAATTGATACATTCTTCTAAAATAGTTTTGAATTATTTGAAAGGCCAAAGTCTGAACAGCTTTAGAAAGGCTGTGTTTCATAAGAGTGGTGCGGGGGTGTTGTTAAACGTTTCCATAACGCCCGTCACGCTATCAAGCAAGGGAGTGGAGCCAATAGGAGACGTCCTCTCTGGAAGAGAAGCTTCATGAGTGGGACTGGCAAATTAATTATTATTTGAATATCTATAGAAGGATATTTTACCGATTCCTTCTTTTACAGCAACTGGAAGATGCCCGTGCCTCATTATTGCACCTTTGGACATCACCTAATCGAAAGAGGGAGGGAGAAAGCGCTAACACAAGAGATAAATCCCCGAATTACACGTTTTTTTATAAATAAAGCAAAGCGTTGAAGTGTTGTGTAAAGTGTTTACAACGCTGACTCACGGTGTAGTAGAAGGGCAGTTCCTCCTGCCCCGGCCTAAGCTCCTCGCCCTGGATGATGTACTGGGCGCCCACCTGGGACTCCCCCTCACAGAGGCTCTTGTGGCCGTTGGCTGAGATCTTCACGAAGCTCTTGCTCTTAGAGTAGAACGGCCTCATGGTCAGTCCTGCCGAGGGGTATGCAGGCAGGCGTTCCCCATGCACAAATGACTGCCATTCTTCCTTGGGTCTAGAGCTTGCCTAAAGGAGGAGATATTAAAACACATGTCAACTTTAAAATAAAATAAAAAGTTATTTAAATACAGAAAGCATTGAGTGTCCCCCTGGGAAAAATCTTCTGATTGAACAGCTTCTCTGGGAGGTCCACTGACAGGGCCTTGACCCCACAGAGGTGTTGGTGTTGGAGGTTACTGGCTCACCCAGGGGAAACCCATGTGAACACGTGGAGAACATACAAAACCAGGACCCAGATGCTTTTGCACCCAGGACCTTCTTGCCGCAAGTCAACGATACAACATACAGACACAAGGACAAACCGTAAGAACCACGCTGTTCTTCCACAGGGAGGTGTCCAGGGAGAAAGAAGCCATGCCGTTGTCTTGGGTCAGAAGCGTGAGGTTGTACGACGCTGCATTGACGTCCACGTATAGATATACCACCTCGTCCCCCACCGCCTTCCTGTCTATTCCAGTCAGCTTGACCTGGAACCCAAGGAAGGAAACGTACACACACAAGTTTTAAATATTTATAAAACAAACAAAGATAAAAAAAAATTACATTCAGTACATACATATATATATATATATATTGATTTAATTTGATGGCTCATGGCCAATATCCATTACCTTGCCCTCGAATGGGATCCCTGGCTTATAGGCAGTATTATCTGCAACATTCTCAAATGTGAGTTCTCTGACATTGACAGAGAAGGGCGTTTGGCCACTGGCTTGAATGATCACCCCTACAAAATATACAGGCAACGGTCATTATTTGACACCAACACTGACAATTAGAGATGTCCGATATTATCGGCCCACCGATATTATCGGCCTGATATTAGCATAAAAATGTAATATCTGTCAATATCGGTATCGGATTTCTTTTGCCTTAAAACCGATTTTTTTATATTTTTTTTTATAGCTCAAATAAATGTTTTCAAAATTGTGCAGTACAGTGCACATTGTAATTGACTCATATTTGTGCATTTATTCAATTAAGGTTATTGAGTTTTAGTTAAAGAAACATACTGCTATGTTGCACATAGTTGTTCAGGTACAATGTTTTATCATTTGTGAAGTCAAGTTTGCCCTATTTGTTGTGGGCATTGTCAAGATTATCTCAAGGAGAGTGTAATCCAAACTGTTGTCTGAGACCATTAAAAAAAATAAAATAAACATGGCACTTTTCCCTTAAATTAAGTTGCAGTATTTTTCTTATTTTGCACAGACAAAGTTAACATTTGGAAAGCCTTGTTGCATTCAAGAATGCATCCAGTGGGGCATCACAATAACATTAAGCATGTTGTGTTAATTCCACAACAGGAGATATGTAATGTTACCTAAATTAGGTTTGAGGAAAAATAACCCAAATATCGACATCGGTATCGGCTGATATCGGAATCGAAAATTTAGAGTTGGACAATATCGCATATCGGATATCGGCAAAAAAGCCAATATCGGACATCCCTACTGACAATGTCTTGTTTTGTCTGCAAAACAACTAATTATTTCATTCATAAACCTACCAGTGCCATACTCCTCCATTTCAGCCGTCACCTCAAACATGTCCCGGTACATTTTATCTCTTGGGCCAAATTCTGATACCCTAATGAAGTGCGCTGCACAGCCCGTTCTGTCCGTCTGGGAGATAGAACGAAAAAGTGGTGTGAAGGTTAGCCAACACCTTCTGAAACCAAATAGATCAAGATCTAGAACACATAAGCAGCATTAATATATATGAGGCAAATGACAAATAAGAGGAGTAATATTTCTATTTGAGTGATAATTTCTGTAAATGTTCGACTTACCTAACCCAAAATAACCCCAACACTACCCCATGCATCGGATGATATTTAAAAAGGTCTATAATAAGTCGGGTTCATGTAGGAAGTATTTACGAGTCACATAACTGCCAGCCAACCCCCTAGGCTGCAAGGTCTAGTTGCCACTTGCCTGCAGTTGTGATGTCACACAGATGTCTTCTTGCGGGACAGGATAACGCCGTACAAAATGGCCCTGGCCCTCTCTACAAACAACCACCTTGATGGACCCAAGGACAGGCTTTCCATAGGTGTATCTGTCAGAAGGAGCGCCTCGCAAGGCATTGGTGGATTAACAGTGGGAGGAAGCAATGATGACCACAGGCATGATGGGACTCAAGGGCATTTTCCATGAATTCAGCATTGTGGACACTCACCTTCCACAAATTTGTATGGGTACTTCTTGTTGTAAAATATTTATGACATTAGGTAGTCTAATGTTGACGGCATATTTTGGCAAAACTGAAAGGACAAGACTAAGCATCATTTTCCAAGCATGAAAAACCACCTAATAAAATCCATCTGATTCAAAATGTTTCTAAAACAACATTTACTGTGTAGTACCAGTACGTGTGTGCACGTGTGTGTATTTGTTGCAGTCGGGGGCAGACCGTATTCCTTGATGTCAAAGGAGCGAGAGGTGCTCTCTCCTTTCTCCGTCCAGGCGGTGATGGTGTAGGGTCCCTGGGCGGCCTCTGGACTCATGGGGTGAGAGAGGTCCAGGATGCCTCTGACGGCGGCCCTATCCAGCCACTGCGCGATGCGGTTTCTGTTGGGGTCCTTGGCATCAAGTGAAAGACATGGAGACATGTACCAAATCACTGCGAATCGAGCTGGTATTGCTGTACTTACAGATGCAACTGATTATTTAAAAACCCCAAGATTACTCCATATGCCTCCTATGCAAAGTCCATGGGATTTGCGGTGGTGCATAATACCTTTTTTTATCAATGGTTGGAATGAAACTATTGAAATATATTGAAATATATACACACCAAAATGTAGAAAAATGTATTATGTAGTACATTTGAAGAGTTCTTACCTGAAGCTCAACTGTTTTATACTGCAAATAAACGGGAAGGACGTTTTTAGTCATTTTATATTTATTTTCATAAATACATTTCTAGCTTTGTATGGCCTTATCATACTATTTGTATTATCTATTCTTTACTCACAAAAGTATTTTCCTTCATATTATCTTTAGCTGAGTAATTATAATCAATGAAGACCTTTTTTATATGACATATCAATAGGAAATCCTTCCATAATGACACCAAAAGAATAGTAGTATGGAAGGTAATGGAGAGCGCACCAGAGAGCTCAGCCTCCACCCCCCGTCTGGAGGGCGGCTGGGGTCAGTTTGACTGACAGGAACAATTCATGGCCCTCCAGTTTGATGAAGGATTGTAAATAAGAGGACATCACGTACCAGCTCATTGAAAGGGATGAAGCCAGCGTCCATGGAGACGATCCGGAACTGGACTACAAATAAATAAATTCAGGTGTATGCAAATATATATTCAAGTGTGGACATTCAGAATGCACATGAGTCAAAGGTGATCACAAACAATTTAAAGGACAGCCTTATTTTCAAATAAAACAATAATCAAAACTAGAACAATTTGGTTTCAAGGAAACCAAACCCTCAGAGGTATTTCAGATGAAACCCCTTTATCCATAAGTGATATGGATCAATCCTAGTCCAAAGTTCCCCTTAAAAGGTATTTCAGATGAAACATGATGTAGACGGTCACTAATGCCCCTTTTCCACCAACAGTACCAGCTCACCTTGCCACGACTTAGCGTGGCACAACTTGGTTTGGTTTCAGGCACGTTGTGTTTCCATCTCGAAAGTATCTCTTTAACGTGGGCGGGTCGTCATAGCACGCAGGCACGAAACTGCGACATATATGCGACACATTATCAGACAGGGTTATGCACAGAAGTGTCTCCACCTCTGTCACGGTCCACGCGTGCTCTTGCGCGCTGATCCTGCCATGTTCAATAATCAATCACTATTTTTGACGCTGATGCTAGTATTTAAAGATGCCGGGTGTTGGTTGTCGGGTGTCGGGTGTCAGGCTCGGACGTCGCGCTCATCATTATTCGGCCAGCGGCGTAACTCTGGCCAATCAGTGGCCAGTAGGCTGTTTACGGTATGATCAGATCAGGTCTCTTGGAACCTCGACGGAGGTGAGACTGAAAAAGTACCAGACACCAGATAACTAATTTTGGCGGACCGAGTCGCGGCAAGTTTAGCTGGTACTGTCGGTGGAAAAGGGGCATAAGCAATATGGAATTAATCCTGGTCCAAAGTTCCCCTTAAAGGTATTTCAGACTAAACATGATGTAGTGGGTCTCTAAGTGATATGGATTTATCCTGATCCAAAGTTCCCCCTTAAAGGTATTTCAGATTAAACACGATGTAGTGGGTCGCTAAGTGATGGATTAATCCTGGTCCAAAGTTCCCCTTAAAGGCCTTTCAGATGAAACACGATGCAGTGGGTTTCTAAGTGATATGGATTAATCCTGGTCCAAAGTTCCTGTTAAATACACAACAGTTCTTATCATGCCCACCCCCCTCAGGTTGTTGTGGGTGGAGACGGTGAAAGGCTGAACAGCAATATGAAAGAATAAGAGTCTGCCAGAAGTGGTTAAGAGGCATTATCTATGTATTGATGAAGGACGGGGACTAGCTCAAACAGACTTTTGGTTTTCCTTTCACAACAGCAAGAGAACACAAATATAATTTCCAGGTTCACGGAAGCCCAAAAGCCTACGCTTTGATCCAACCTATTTATTGCAGTAAACAAAAAATGCAGAGCCAAATTTGTGACTACTGCAATACAGTGTTTCCCTCTCCCTGTAGGCTGGAGGCTTGTGACGGGGTGAGCACATGTGTACCAGTCTGTCCAGGCTTGTAGAGCGGCTTGTCCGTCACGATCAGATGAAGGAAGGCTGGAGGGGCGATGAGGACCTTGGTCTCCTTGCTCATGACGGCACTCTCCCCCTGGATGGTCACATTGACCGTGGCCACCGTGCTGCTGGTCACAATGGGAACCTGCAACACCACCCGCCCCATCATCAAGGGCTCAACGTAGCTTTGAGGTACAACAACGATGCACTGAGATACATTCTGATGACGGACGCCCCGACCCCGACACCAGTACCTGGACGCCGGCCCCATACAGGGCTCATGTACTGGTACAACTTCACCCATATAACCACCACATACCACGTTACGCAACACAACGTAACATTGAAGAGCCAGGGAACCCCAAACATTGTAGTTACTCTTAAACTTGGTTATCTATGCGTTAGTGGTTACATTACAGTGGTTAGTAGGGGTAGTAGGGGGGGGTCTAGACTACTGATGATGAATGGGACTTTGGATAAAACCCTGCTCCGTTGAAATTAGTTTAAATAATGAAGTCATTTGTTGGTATTTCTCTACTAGAGGAGCAGACCTGAAAGGTGGAGCAGCCGTAGTAATCCGTGGAAACCGTCTCCTCCAGGATGACGGTGCTCCCGGACTGCGCCTCCAGAGTCACCCTGAGGGCCAGCGGCTCCGGGGGGGAGAGGACGTGGGCGCACAGCGTCTCAGATGCCCCTCCGGTCACCCTGGAGCTCACAGTCACGGCGTAGATGCTGACGAGAGGAGGAGGAGCGGGGATCGTGATGTCTGTGGTCAATATTAACGGGATTTCTCTTCATTGATGCTCCCATCTGATTAATATTACAACTGATTGTTTACGTATGAAATATAACTATATTATTGGATATGTTTGTGTGCTTAGATTTTTTGGTCTTTGCATTAATTGTACCAACTATTCTTGATTCATTGTTATTTCTGTCTGGCAAAACTTTTACACCCTGGTATAACCAAAAGCATATCCCTTGGTGGACTTGATTGCAAGCAATGTAAAGGAAAAAACACTCAAATGCTTCTATGTACAAACATTCCTGTGTAATGGCAGATTGGTTCACCACTACTAATGATGTGTTCAAAAACATTCCTGACAACCCTGATATTATTTTTCTGGCTAAAGATAGGAGGCAGGAGCTGTTGATGGAGGTAGGTTGGGTCTTTGACCTATATGGACATAGCCTTTTATGACAAAATAACCAAATACCAGCCCATCAGTACAAGGATCAGAGACCTATGTTATGAATGCAAATTGATAGTATCAATCTTTGGCAGTTTGGGGCAAGTCCACAAACTGTGGGCTTGGACTGGCAGGGCTCTCAAAAACCAGAGGTAAAAAACTGCCCAATTCTGTTCTATTTCAGCTACAATAGGCAGCCTTGCTGTGTGGCACAGGTGATGTTTCTTGTATCCTTGAGTATCAAAGATTGTTATCTTGTTATCTTTTCAATGACTTCACAGAATTATTGTCTAGCATCTCCACAGAATTTGACTGTCTAGTTATAACTGGTGACTTGATGATTTGAATGACAAGTGTGCAAAAAAACTTTTTACCATTTTGGACACATTTGAACTGTCTCAACATGTGAAAGAGGCTACTCATTGTAAGGGGCACACTCTAGACCTGGTTATCAGAAAGGGCCTCAATGTTTCTGATCTCTCTGTGACTGATCCTTCCTTGTCTGACCACTTTTGTGTTTTCTTTAACACATCTTTTATTCCCGACATACAGACAAAATCAAACACTGTCAAAAAACAGCATATCGATGAAGATTCTAATGTACTTTTTAAAAAGGCCATCTCCTTGCTACCACCTCTAAACCCATGTTCTGCTGATGATCTTGTAGAAAACTTTAATTTTAAAATTCTGAAAGTCATAGATGTCATTGCACCTTATAAGGTTAAAACGATTTCTGGAAAGCAAAAGGCACCCTGGAGAAAAGCTGCTTCTGTAACAGCACAGAAAAAAGAATGCAGGAAGGTTGAACGCATCTGGCATAAAACAAAACTTCATATTCACCATGATATCTATAAAGAGAGCCTCCGTGCCTACAATTTAGACTTAAAAAAAGCTAGAGAAACATTTTTCTCCGATATAATTAAAACCAACACTAATAATGCAAAAACCCTATTTGCAACTGTTGACAGACTGACTAACCTCCCAACACAAATTCCACCTGATCTCCATCCACGCAGAAATGCAATGAGTTTGCAGCTTTTTATACTGATAAAATTGAAGGTATCAGACGCGCCATCAATATCTCCACTTCAAACAAAAATGTCGGACTACCACCCTGTTCAGGCAAAAGTAACGTGGCAAGGATGGCATGCTTTAATGTTATAGACTCTCAAAATCTTGTGGAAACTGTGACACAACTAAAGCCATCCACCTGTTGCCTTGATACTATACCTACCAACCTCTTTAAGAATGTTTTCGACTGCCTAGCAGTAATAATAATAATAATAATACATTTAATTTAGAGGCGCCTTTCAAGACACCCAAGGTCACTTTACAGAGCATATAGTCATCATAAATCGTTTAAAAAAAAGACATTGTGGAAAAAATAAATAAATAAATAAATAAATAAACATAATAAATAAAAATAGTAGACATATTGCAGATAGTTAACAACTCTCTCCAGTCAGGCAATTTCCCAAAAGCTTTGAAAACTGCAGTTATTAAACCCCTTTTAAAAAAGCGGAGCCTAGATGCCTCAATTATTAACAACTACATACCAATATCAAATCTACCCTTCATAAGTAAAATCATTGAGAAAGTTGTCCTCCAGCAACTTAATCACTTCCTGGCATCAACTGGTCCAATCAGGATTTCAACCCCTGCACAGCACTGAGACCGCCCTTATTAAAGTTGTAAACGACATCCGTCTTTACAAAGACTCTGGCAAAACCTCAATACTAATGCTACTTGACCTCAGTGCTGCATTCGACACCGTAGACCATACATTACTTCTGGACAGGTTAGAAAACTGGGTGGGGCTTTCAGGCACCGTCTTAAATTGGTTCAGGTCCTACCTACAAAATAGGAACTACTTTGTTACCATTGGCGACTATGTATCAGAATCAACCAACGTGACATGTGGAGTCCCACAAGGTTCGATCTTAGGACCCTCTTTATTCAACATCTACATGCTCCCACTAGGGCAAATCATGCAAAATAACAATATTGACCATCATTGCTATGCTGGTGACACGCAAATCTATTTATCGCTATCACCAAATGACTATTGGCCCATGGATCTGCTGTGCCAGTGCATTGAGCAAGTGAAAGAATGGATGTGCCGAAATTTCCTTCAACTAAATGAGGACAAAATAGAGATAATTGTATTTGGTTCTAAAACGGAAAGGCTTAAAGTAACCCAACACCTTCACTCTCTGTCCCTGAAAACCTCAATCAAAGCCAGAAATCTTGGGGTTATCATGGATTCAGATTTACATTTCGACAGTCACATCAAATCAGTTACAAAATCGGCATATTATCACCTTAAAAATGTAGCAAGACTTAGAGGGCTCATGTCCACCGAAGACTTACAAAAACTTGTACATGCCTTTATCACTAGTAAGCTTGATTACAGCAATGGTCTCCTTACAGGTCTCCCAAAACAAACTCTGAGGAAGCTTCAGCTTGTTCAGAATGCTGCTGCTAGAGTTCTAACAAAGACCAAAAAATTTAATCATATTACACCAATTCTGAAATTGTTACATTGGCTTCCTGTAGGTCAGAGAATTTATTTTAAAATCATGTTGCTAACCTATAAATCCCCACATGGTTTAGGCCCAAAATATTTAACAGATATGCTTCCACTACATAAGCCTTCTAGACCACTAAGATCCTCTGAGACCAATCTGTTAATTATCCCCAGAGTAAACACAAAACATGGGAAAGCAGTATTTAGTTACTATGCAACAAATAGCTGGAATAAACTCCCAGAGGATTTAAGACTTGGCCCAACTCTGAGCACCTTTAAAACAAGATTGAAGACTTTTATGTTTGCTATAGCTTTCTGCTAAATCTCAAATACATTGCACTTTCTAAAAAGCTTTTTTAACTTTGCCTTTATTTTCTATTTTAATACTAAAATGCCTTTTTAACTTTCTATTTTACCCATTTCTTTGCATATTTTTTCTTTTACTTATCTATTATTTTATTTTATTGTATGACAATGTTTATATGTGAAGCACTTTGAGTCTGCCTTGTGTATGAAAAGTGCTATATAAATAAAGTTGCCTTGCCTTGCCTACGTGTGTTTCTAACGTTGCTGCATAAACCCAGATCCACGGACCTGCCTTAAGTGTGCATACTTACGTTTCGTTGAGGTGGGCGCGGGTTGGAGACCAGGCAAACGCTGTCCAAACCAGCACGCACAGTAGGACAGGTGCCATGATGCTGCTTTCTGCGGAACACACCAACCAGAATCTGGCCACAGGAGGTCCAGCTGCTCAGAGTATGACGCAAACCACTTTAATCAGGCTGTTTATACCCCAACTATCCAGCCACTCCCACCGAAATCAGGCGGACCACTGCCTCCTCCCTAGTCCCTATGAGAAAAAAAACAAAAAGCAAAAATCCATTCCCCCCCTTAACACCCCCACCCGCAGTATGAATACATGCAGAAGCAAGTCAAGGCTTGCTCTGAGTAAATGTTTTTTTAAATGATCAAGATTTCACAGGGATGACGATGTACAGATTATCTTAGTACATTAGAAAAAGCGTTTGCAATATGAATGAGCTATATGTAATGCGTGGTGGGATAGCAAATGGCAACGTGCCAGCGACCCTTCAACAGGAATGACCCTGTAACGGGCCGCCTGCTCCTGGTAGCAGCCGACTGCAGTTCCAGAGGTGGTCAGTGGAGGGCAGCACCGCTGGCGGGCTGCTGGGATAGTTTCTTATTTTTCTTTATATCTAGGGAGGAGCTCATTGAAATCTGCCTTCCCAATTTTGGGTGATGTAATCTGTATTAAATCAATATTAACCCCCTCCTCCTCTTCCTCATTTTTTCATTGCCCCAGCAGAATTCATATTAAACATGTATAGAGCACATTTCTAATCTACCATCTGTGGATTCCGCCTCCCCCCCACCATCCCATCACACACCCTAACGCATGCAGGCATGCACACACACACAGGGCCGTAAAAAAAAAAAAAGTGTAAAATATTTTTTGTTTTGTTTTTTTGTTTTTGGTCATGGGCCCCCCCCTCTGCCTTGGGCCCCCCCACAACTGTCCCCTTTGTCCCCGCAGTCCGACGGCCCTGCACACACATACACAGAAACAAATACACTCACAAACACACGTCACACGCACATGCGCAGGCACACACACACACACACACACACACATGAATGCATGCATGCATGCACACACAAAGGCACACACACACACACACATGCAGGTACACAGACACACAAACATGCAGACACGCACACATAGAAACATACACGCACGCAAGCTGGCACGCATATCAGCACACCAATACAGGCACGAGCACAAACACAAACACGCATGTAGGCCTGCACACAAACACACACTGTGGCAACCCGCTACCCCAATGAGCCGGGTTCCAGGTATGAATCACACGTTTTCGAGGGTTAAGCCGCACTCAGCATTTATTGCATACAACTTAAATAATATAATCGCGGTCTCTAGGGCCTCTCGCGGACCCGAGCGCTTCTCAGCTGCCTCTCGCTCCTGGTCTTCCCCCCAATGTCTGTCCTCCTGCTCCTTTTATAATGGCTCCTCTGCTCTGCCTCCGGCCTGGTGTCCCCCAATCCCGCTGATTCGGGAGAGAGTGATGCTCTTCGTCGCCACTCAGTGGGTGGCGGCGGTATACGCTGTCAATCACCCCACCTCGGACCCGCCCGGGCCGAGGTTTAAGTGGCTGGATGCCACAACACACACACACACACACACACACACACACACACACACACACACACACACACACACACACACACACACACACACACACACACACACACACACACACACACACACACACACACACACACACACACGGTTAAGCCCTTGCTGTGGATAGGGCACAGTTGGGGTTGTGGGCAGAGGAGCCAGTGAGGAACAGGAGGAAGAACCACCAGCGAGTAACAAAAGGAAGTCAGAGGCTGTGTGGGGATTTAGATGTTCAAAGGAGCGGCTAACGCCCTGGGCCGCGCTAGGGCCCTCTTGAGTCTGAGAATGAATTGTGTTGTTTAACAAGCCTTTATTGGAATCCACACTCCTACCAAAACGTGGAAGATAAAGGGGACAAACAGAAGCCCAGAGCGCTGGATTCTCCGAGCTGAGCCAAGTGAGAGGCCAGCGCCATCCCAGAATCACTGTGAGTCAACAAGAGAGCGCAGGAGACGCATAATGGTGGAGCCCCATCCAGTGGAAGACTTAAACAAGTGTGTGTGTGTGTGTGTGTGTGTGTGTGTGTGTGTGTGTGTGTGTGTGTGTGTGTGTGTGTGTGTGTGTGTGTGTGTGTGTGTGTGTGTGTGTGTTTGTGTGTGTGTCAGTGGCGTAAATATTGATGGTGCAACCCCCCCCCCCCCCCCCCCCTGCTCGGAAGTCCTGTCCAGGGGCACAAAATAAATATTTTTACACCGGGGCATATCACCATGATGTTACGCCACTGGTGTGTATGTGTATAGTCTGTGTGTGCGTGTGTGCGTGTGTGTGTACGTTATCGGGAAACGAGGCCCAGATCAGTGGGGAGGGGTACCAATGCCCACCCAAATGGGCAACTTTATCCTTGCCCAGAGCGGACGTTATCTGATTCCGCATAAGGTTTCATTGATTGGCGTGCATTCTCTCGTCTAGAATATTTGTAGACATTAAAAATGTTCTGCGTTTGAATGACTAGGCATTGACACACGGCTATTGCTGACCCGATTAGGAGAGCTTGGTCTAGATCCTGCCCATATTGTTGGGCAGGTTGATGTAGGCTATAGGTCTTTTTACGCTGCCAAGCCGGTTCGGTCGCAGCTGGGCATTTTTTATGAATGAAGACACCCGCATGCAATAATGAGTTCACATCTGAGTGTAGACTACAAACGCGATTAACTATGGTGAGGGATGTTCGTTACTGTCTAGACATGGTCCAATAAATAGTGAACTTCATCACAGCCTCACCGAAGCGCCTACAGTGCTTAATGCAAACAATCGCAACAAAACAAGCCTGCAGAAATGATCCGACACCTGCTGGACATAATTCATGTCTACAGTAGCCTATGTCTTCTGTCATTGATCAATATTAGGACATTTTAACCACGATGGTTGAATTAAATTCAGAGGGAGACAGCAAGTGCAGCTCGAAAGCGACCTCCCACACAAGAGCAATGGAATCATTTGATTTTATTATATGCCTTGTGACGTGGCGTTTGATCGGCACATTTCGTATTTTTGCAATTTTTAATTGCTGCAATACATTATGTTGTTGACTTCTAACATGTCTCTATCTTTGCTGTTTAAATCTAACAGTAGCCTATGAGTAATATATCGGCGATAACCACTGTTTTTGGTTGCGAAATTGTGCCAGCTGGGCATTCCCTGGGATTGGATTTGTTTTAATAAAACACATCCAATACAAGGAATGTCCGCTGGTGACGCCAGCTATAGGCTATAGTAGGCTAACGATGCTCTTAGAATCCTACGAGTACCCCTGGAGTCCTCGTTAGCTACGAGCTCTTTCACGACGTTCGTTGCCAACGATGAAAACTATACGATGCTCGTACGACGCACTTCACGATCCACTTAGGCTAACGATGCTTTCGGGAAACAGGGCCCTGATTGTCTGTGCCTGCTTGATTGGTGGGCGGTTACAGCTGTGTTGAAGGGGACCTATCTTCCTTGGACTACTTGTCCGTAGAGAGGGCGCTGTTCAGAGCGTTGGCGAGTTTCCTGTGTGTGTGTGTGTGTGTGTGTGTGTGTGTGTGTGTGTGTGTGTGTGTGTGTGTGTGTGTGTGTGTGTGTGTGTGTGTGTGTGTGTGTGTGTGTGTGTGTGTGTGTGTGTGTGTGTGTGTGTGTGTGTGTGTGTGTGTGTGTGTGTGTGTGTGTGTGTGTGTCAGTGGCGTAAATATTGACGGTGCAACCCCCCCCTGCTCGGAAGTCCTGTCCAGGGACACAAAATAAATATTTGCACCGGGGCATATCACCATGATGTTACGCCACTGGTGTGTATGTGTATAGTCTGTGTGTGTGTTTGTGTGTGTGTGTGTGTGTGTGTGTGTGTGTGTGTGTGTGTGTGTGTGTGTGTGTGTGTGTGTGTACGTTATCGGGAAACGAGGCCCAGATCAGTGGGGAGGGGTGGCAATGCCCACCCAAATGGGCAACTTTATCCTGCGCCATTTGAATCTGCGTTGATTTGATTTGCCGCATCAGACATGCTCTGGGCCTCGATTCCCGATAACGATGGATCTTCGCTCGTACCATGATTCTCACGATGGATCTTGCGAACCATCGTGAATTTCTTTGGAACGTTTCCCGAAACTCCTCTTAACATGAACGCGCGTTCACTGCACTGACGACGTTCGCAGGATTGTAACTGTCTACTGACGAGGGGCTGAAATGGGCTCCGTACTGAGGGGGACGCAGGAATGTCGCAGGATTGTGGGGTTGAAAAGCAATTAAAAATATCTCCCCATCAAGGCCAACAGCAGCGTAGCCTACGAAAAGAATAGACTGCAATAATTTGAATGCTAAAGATATTAAAACACAATTGATTAGGCCTAGGCCGACATATGTATCGGTCCTAATCCTGAATGTACTGTGAGTACATTCTTTCACGGCATTTACCCCCCTTCCTTATTACAAAAATATAAAATAGCTTGTGTGACAACTAGGTGCTGATTTCAGAAATATGCTTTGCACAGCAAAGAGAGCCGACGTTATCTGATTCCGCATTAGGTTTCATTGATTGGCGCGCATTCTCTAGTCTAGAATATTTGTAGACATTAAAAATGTTCTGCGTTTGAATGACTAGGCATTGACACACGGCTATTGCTGACCCGATTAGGAGAGCTTGGTCTAGACTCTAGATCCTGCCCATATTGTTGGGCAGGTTGATGTAGGCTATAGGTCTTTTTACGCTGCCAAGCCGGTTCGGTCGCAGCTTGGCACGCCCGGCGATTTCACCTTCTTATCTCAAGTTTCCTGTGTAAAACCGAGGGGTCACCCCCGGTCGTCACGGCGCAGGCTTTCTTGGTTGCGCATGGAGTCTAGACCTCTTTAGGATCATTTGTATTATTGCATACTCCCGAATGTCTTAATTTTTTTATGAATTAAGACACCCGCATGCAATAATGAGTTCACATCTGAGTGTAGACTACAAACGCGATTAACTATGGTCAGGGATGTTCGTTACTGTCTAGACATGGTCCAATAAATAGTGAACTTCATCACAGCCTCACCGAAGCGCCTACAGTGCTTAATGCAAACAATCGCAACAAAACACACCTGCAGAAATTATCCGACACCTGCTGGACTCATGATTCATGTCTACAGTAGCCTATGTCTTCTGTCATTGATCAATATTAGGACATTTTAACCACGATGGTTGAATTAAATTCAGAGGGAGACAGCAAGTGCAGCTCGAAAGCGACCTCCCACACAAGAGCAATGGAATCATTTGATTTTATTATATGCCTTGTGACGTGGCGTTTGATCGGTACATTTCGGCTGTGCATGTATTTTTGCAATTTTAAATTTCTGCAATAAATGATGTCGTTGTTGACTAATAACTGTCTCTATCTTTGCTGTTTAAATCTAACAGTAGTCTATGAGTAATATATCGGCGGTAACCACTGGCGGTTACAGCTGTGTTGAAGGGGACGTATCTCCCTTGGACTACTTGTCCGTAGAGAGGGCGCTGTTCAGAGCGTTGGCGAGTTTTCTCCAGGTCCGCCGGCGCGGGGTTGCCACATACCCCCACCCTCAGCAGCAAGCCAGGGGTTCCTCTGGTAAGACCTAGGCAGGCGTCCCTCTGGGATAGGGTGTCTGCATTGGCGTGAGCCCGTCCTGGTCGATGGACCACCTGGAAGTGGTAATAATAATAATAATAATAATAATAAATGACATTTATATTAGTAGTCTTGTAGGGCTAGGATCCAGCGCGTCACCCTGGCGTTGGTGTCCTTGGCCGTCGCCATCCATTTCGGGGGGGCCTGGTCGGTGATGAGGGTAAAGTGGTGTCCGAGGAGATAATAACAGAGTTTCTCCAGGGCCCACTTCAACGCCAGCTCCTCCTTCTCTACAGTTGAGTACGCCCTCTCTCGCTGGCCAGTAGTTTCCGGCTGTTGAACAGCAAACATGACGAGAAGAATAGGTTATTCTGAACGGTGCTAGCCGTTAGCCAGTCATAGTGGCTGTAAAGTGCAGCACAAATCCTTTACCGGCCTGGGTCAGCCCATCAGGCTTCGGTGTACGTTTTTCTCTTGAAATTACATCTGTCTTGTCTCCAAACGATCGCCTTGAAAAAGGAAAACAGAAACAGGATTGCTAGGTGCTGTGAAGGCGTTGGCCATAGTAGTTCACGATCAACTCTGTACCGCTGTCACGTTAAAATTGTACCGGGGGCGAAAATTGTAATGGCCTACGTCATCCATAGCAATCCATTCCAAACCTGCCTGGCAACAGACGATCGCGTCGCCCGTTGCCTGGAAACGGGCGATCGCGTCGAATGACGTGGGAAGGTTCTTGAACATTCGCGAACTCGTTCATTGAGCGCAACAAGACAGATAACACTTATTTTACAAATTACATTTATTAGCGTTCCTAATAATAGTAATAGCTAAATGTTATGGGGATAACGTGAATAATAATAATAAAAAACATTTACCAGTTAGTAAATGCCTGCTCACCTATCTACCCATCTATCTATCTATCTATCTATCTATCTATCTATCTATCTATCTATCTATCTATCTATCTATCTATCTATCTATCTATCTATATTCTATTCTCTAAATTAAATTAAGGAAATTAAACTAACACAAGCTAGCTAGACTATGATACACATTAAACAACAGGTTACTGTTGTCTTGCAACTGTGTACTGATCAGAATGGAGCCTACAATATAACGGATCATAACAAGAAAAATAAAGGAACTTGTTTGTGGTTATTTTGTTTTACTTCAATCTCTATGCAAGTCTTTGTTTCATGTCAATAGAACCAGTAAAAACTGAGTTATAAAGTTGATACTTTATAACTCCGTTAATAATCCAAAAGTTAATAATCCAAAAAAAAAAAAGATTATTATCATATCTGAATTGAGACTGAATCGTTCTACACAGTATTGCGATGCATCGAAGAATCGATTATTTTTCCCACCCCTATTGGTTACTGTACTCCAACAGTTCTAACAGAGTCTATTGTTTTGCATGTTAGCTTTTTGGTGAAGCTAGAGTTGCTGACACGCACCTTGTGGTGGGGTATAATAACTGGCAGTGTCTTTCAAAGATACTGAAGCACCACGAAAGAAAGTGGTTACCACATAAATGCATATCTGATGTGGAAAGAATTGGCATCCCGCTTATGCCTAGGTAAAACTATTGATAGCGAATTGCAGAGAGCCTGTTGACTCGAGTGATCGACTGCATATTCTTCCTTGCAGAAAGAAACCTGCCACTGAGGGGGACAAAATGGAAATCCTAGAAATGGAAATATTCTGGGTATCCTTGATCTCATAGCACGGTATGATGTTACACTGACAGAGCATCTTAGAAAGGCTGCCTCTAAAGAAAACAAAAAAGGCTGCCTCTTTTAGGTCAAATTTGTGCCCAGATGAAAGAGAGGGGGGCGCCTGCTATGTGTCTGCATACCCCCCAGAAAGTAGGCAGTTGCGCCCCTCGGTGGCTTGAACGCTTTCAAGATATCTCCACTGTATGGGGAGGGGTTGTGGACTAAATAAATATATATGTCATGAAGATTGATTTGGGGCAAGCTAATGGACTAAAAAAAAACTAGGGATAACAAATAAGGATCGGAGCCTAAAATCGATAATATCTCTGTCTCTCTCTTACATTCAGATGAGCGGTGTGGGCGGCCATACTTGGCGAGATCGGTCGTGCAAATGACGGCGTTCCAGAAAACGTGACGTAGATGAACCGTATGAATTGCTACCCTTTCGCTGAAGCGGCCACCTCCCATTGGATAATAAATTTGACTGACGTGTGTAATCAGCCAATCAAATGTTGATGTGTAGTAATAGAACGACCCCAGGGCCCAGCAATATGCTGCCGCTGGCCCCCGGTGATGTCATCAGCGAATTTTGAATCGTTGGCGGTGTCACGTTAAATTGTACCGGGGGCGAAAATTGTACCGGCCTACGTCATCAGTTGTCCGTTGCCAGGCAACGGACAACAGATTACGTAACGCCCCGTGCCCACTACCTCCGTCAGTTGACCGTTGCCCATTGACTTTGAATGGGGACGGACGAGCAATGCATTGTGGATCCGTCCGTTCAGTTGGAGCGTTCGCCACCGTCAGAAAGTTGAAAAATGTTCAACTTTTTCGGCAGCGACGGTTCCGTCATCCAATCAGATCGCGTATGCAAATGACAGCACTGTGACGCGACTCGGGCTCTGACGATACTGGAAAGCGGGTCATCTTGCCTCGCAACAAGCAGGAAGAAGCGGGAAGAACCCGCCGAACCGATTTGATTGGCTGACGGATGCATCTGCAAAGACTACTCCCCCATCCGTCAGCCACGCCTTCCCACGTCCGTTGACTTACGCCCCGTGCCCACTACCTCCGTCAGTTGTCCGTTGCCCATTGACTTTGAATGGGGACGGTCGCGCAATGCATTGTGGATCCGTCCGTTGACTTGGAGCGTTCGCCACCGTCAAAAAGTTGAAAAATGTTCAACTTTTTCGGCAGCGACGGATCCGTCATCCAATCAGATTGCGTATGCAAATTTAAGCACTGTGACGCGACTCGGGCTCTGACGATACTGGAAAGCGGGAAAGCGGGTAATCTTGCCTCGCAACAAGCAGGAAGAAGCGGGAAGAACCCGGCGAACCGATTTGATTGGCTGACGGATGCATCTGCAAAGACTACTCCCCCATCCGTCAGCCACGCCTTCTGACGTCCGTTGACTGACGGTGCAATGGGCACGAGGCGTTACGGTGCAGTGGGCACGAGGCGTAATGGTGCGGCCACACCAGACGCGTATCTCGCGTACTTTTTACGCGAGATACGCGCGTAAAATGTTGCTTGACCATTTTGTGTCAAAAATGGTCGCATACGCGCAATACGCGCTATACGCGCTATACGCGCCTACGTCACTCGCCTAGATGAGTCCATGTCCATGCAAGTGAACGGAGCGTTCCCTCTTCCTCATAACTATCAAACCAAACATCCTTCACATTCACCGAGCGAACATTACGAAAGTAAAATGCACATTTCTCGCTAAAAATGTTTCCATAAACGCATTTAATGGCGTAACTATGTTACTATTTCCACCCAGAATAAAGAAAGTTGTCGGCCGTGGCTGCGCTGGAGTCCGAGGTAAGAAACCCCAACGCCGCCGTGTTTGGGTGATAGAGTTTAGATCGGGTTAGATTAAATAATCTCGGATATAAATAACAATAATCGGGTTAAATAACTTCACATGGTGTGTCTGGTGTGTTTCCCAGCAGAGAAATAGTCCGCCAAGACGTTGAGGTTGCTTAGTAACCAGAGACTCTGTCCATGCAAGTAAACGGAGCGTTCCCTCTTCGTCATAACTATCAAACCAAACATCCTTCACATTCACCGAGTGAACATTATGAAAGTAAAATGCACATTTCTCGCTAGAAATGTTTCCATAAAAGCATTTAATGGCGTAACTATGTTACTATTTCCACACAGAAAAAAGTAAGATGTCGGCCGTATGCTTTTGTCCAAGCTCACTACTCTCTGCCAGTGACGTCGGGTCAAGCTCAACGCTGATTGGGCAATGCGTGTCTCGTCAGACGCGTATCTCGCGTACTTCGCGTAAAAAGTTCAATTTTTTGAACTCTTTTGAAATGTACGCGATATACGCGCGTATAGCGCGTATTGCGCGTAAATATACGCGCCACATACGCGCTATACGCGCGTAAAATGTTGCTTAATACGCGAAATACGCGTAATACGCGTAATACGCGCGTAAACCAATGGTTCCCTATGGAGAAAATGGCGATTTCATACGCGAAGTACGCGAGATACGCGTCTGGTGTGGCCGCACCTTAAGGGGTTGTCCGTTGCCAGGCAGGTTTCAATCGCGCTCATGTTGCCGAAGACAAAATAATATAACACAGATAACGGATCGCTAGATAACACTTGTTTTTACTTTATATTTGTATTGCATTTAATTGCTTAATCGAATTTAGCTAGTAAACTGAGTGTTCAATGTGTATCATAGTCTAGCTAGCTTGTGTTAATTTAATTTCCTTAATTAAATTTAGAGAATAGATTATAGGTAATAGATAGATAGATAGATAGATAGATAGATAGATAGATAGATAGATAGATAGATAGATAGATAGATAGGTAGGTGAGCAGGCATTTACTAACTGGTAAATGTTTTTTATTATTATTATTCACGTTATCCCCATAACATTTAGCTATTACTGTGGAGGGAAATGGATAAATACAATGCAATACAATACAAATAATGTTAGGAACGCTAATAAATGTAATTTGTAAAATAAGTGTTATCTGTCTTGTCGCGCTCAATGAACGAGTTCGCGAATGTTAAAGGTTGTATAGGTGATTTGCTTTTTTGGCCATTTTTGCAAAATTACTTGAAATCCTTATCATAACCCGCTTACAGCCACTGAGTTAGAAGTACTGACATGAAAATTAAACAAGTCAATCATCTGTGGAACGGGCAGGGCTCGAAAAACTCCAGCCAATCATTTCCATTGCCACCGAGTTGCATTGGACAGTAAGTACGTCAATCAAACGGTCGTACTGCACTCCCCCTCCCCCGCGCCCCGCGCGCGACCCCTTCGTGCAGTACTCGTGACCCAGAGCTCGTGACCCAGAGCAAGCTCCTGTTTGTTGTTATCCTGCGGTAGCTACTGGAACTAGTTAATCCACATTTGGACCTAGCAGTAGAAGACAATTTCCATGGCAGACAAGACGCCACCATCCCCACCACCACCACCACCACCAGCAAAGAGAAGGAAAACTCTTTTTCAGAGAGTAATTGATAATAAAAACGCTGAAAGAGAAAAACTGAAATCAAGAATAATCCTAGGCGCTGCTTTCGAACGTTGGCGGCAACTGAAGGACGAGAAGGGTCTAAAAACCGATGCTTGTGTGGCGGTTGACCTAGTTTCAAAGTTTATACCGTTTATACTCGGTAATACCGGTGTGGAGACGAGTGTATTACTCGGTGTGAAAATGTCCACACCGCGGCAACCCTAGTGAAAACCAGGACTTCCAATACAATTATATGAAACAAACATAAATTTTCTAAAAATAGTAATGATTTATGTGACCGTTTAATGTTTATAACATCTGGTCCAACCATTGCAGCGAGAACGTATTCTCAGCAGGGGGTGCTGGGAAAAAAAAAACTCAGCCTGCACTAGACTCGCAACTCGTTACATTGATAAAAAAAGATGTATAGCAGCGCAGCTCAATTACACCAGTGCATGCGCGGACAGTTGAAAATCGATCGTTCACATCCAGCTGCTCACAGAACAAGTTTAGCGCACCACCGCTACCCTCACACTTTTTCATATAACCTTTTTTCAGCACTAGGTCATATGAGCATTAAATAAATGCTGCGTCTCAAAATGCCTTGGACAGCAGCGAGGATGACTCGCTTTGCCACGGGCCGAAACAGTTCGGAGCGACCACAGCCAGAGCGAACACAGCGGGGCAGAGGAGTGTCAGGAATAGTCTTTGGTGTACACATCAGTACGGCCTATTTGCACTACTGTTTAGTGGCAATGCAGTGTTTTATTCGATGCCTTTTTATTTTCGTATATTATTTCAATGAATACAATTTATTTATTCATAAAAAACGGATCTGGTCTTCAAATCTTTTTTCCAAATATAGGTCGTCTTACAATGGGGTTTGTGTTTATATTCGGACCAATACGGTACAGCGGGCGCTCACATGACGTTAAGCATTTCCTGGTGCATAATGTGACGCTTCAGAACCTAAAATCCCGTATCTCCCCGTTGACACGACAACACATAACCGGCGTTTTCAGAAATCTCCACTTTGGCCGGAGTTTTTAGAAATGATCGTTTTCTGTGATAAGACAGGGCCTCGGACAGGGGGTGTTGCAGCACCCCCAGCACTCCTACTTCCCGCGGTACTGGGTGCAACTTACAGCTGAATGTAGTGCCATGTTGTTAAACGAAAACCTACGCTAGCCTGGCTCGCTCTCGCGCATCTCTGTTCGCGCTCGTGCATGATTGCGCGTCCAGGTACTTGGAATGGGTGGAGTCAGAGTCAGCGTTGAAGGAGAGGGGGTAGGACCATTTGAGTTGTGTATTTTCAAAATCTGCTGGCGTTTCGAAAATCACCTACCCAACCTTTAAAGAACCTTCCCCGTCATTCGACGCGATCGTCTGTCGCCAGGCAGGTTTGGAATGGATTACTATGGATGACGTAGCCCGGTACAATTTTAACGTGACAGAGGCACTGGTTGGGGGGAGCAACGCATCCATTTATCGTGTGGACGGACCATCGGAACCTGGCCTACATCCAGACCGCCCGTAGGCCGAACTCCCGCCAGGCACGTTGGCCTCTCTTCCTGTGTCTGTTCGTTTTACCCTCACCTACCGTCCTCATTCCAAGAACGGCAAGGCTGACGCTCTCTCTCGCCAGCACGACTCCCCGGTGTTGCAGTCGGTGGAGGAAAGGATTCTCTCTCCCGCCTGTGTCATCGGGGCAGCCCGATGAGAGATTGGGCGGGTGGTGCTCGACGCCCAGCAAGGACTACCTACTAGGGATGGGAATCGGGAACCGGTTCTTGTTCAGAACCGGTGCCGAGTCTACCGATTCCTCGGAATCATTAGCAAGCCTGCTTAACGATTCCGCTTATCGGTTCCGGTCGCGGCAAATGCGTCATGACGTCACACACACACACGCTGCTTTGTTTTGGTTCAGAACACAGCATGGCGCCGCAGAGGCAGAAGCGCTCTAAAGTATGGTTATATTTCACACGAATAAACGACAAAGTTGCCACTTGCAACAATTGTAAAATGCAAATTTCATCAAAGGGGGGAACTACCTCCAATATGCTTAAACATTTGGCTACACAGCATGCAATTCATATCCAGCAATGTCGCGTGTTTGACACACTCCTAACTAGCGACGCAAGTGAATCAATCAGCAGCGGAGCTATCGGGACGCCATCTGTTAATGCCGAAGGTGACTTTAAACTCCTACTCCTTAATTAATGTGCGTGCCATTCCTTTGTGTAAACGTTTACTATACGAATAATCTCCATTGTCATTTTCCATCAAATTTAGACGAGTATGACGGCCAGAGTCTGGCTGGCTCAGAGGCTGGCTCTTATGGCCCGGCCAGACTACACGATTATCAGACATTCCTCCACGATTTACCATGTCACACTATACGATCGCAGAGTCAGGAAATCGGGGCTTGTCTCGTCGTAAGACTGGCCACACTACAAGATTCTCAGACATTCCTCCACGATTTAACATGTCACACTTTAAGCGTATGGTACTCTTTAAAGCCCAGTTCAGACCAAAGATTCAAGAAAAAAAGATATGAGTACCATATTAAGCGCTATATACATTTTATTTATTATTATTATTATTACTATACGATCTCAGAGCCAGGAAATCGGGGCTTGTCTCGTAGTAAGACTGGCCCCACAACAAGATTCGGCGGTGCGATGCTCTCTACTTTGTATCATTCACGTTTGCACGTTTGTTTATATCTGCTCAATGCGGAAATTCCTCACAGTAGTTGCGTTGCGCGTGACATGAACTATACAAAGTAGACGCAGCAACAACGTAGCCTGGCAACGAAGCGTCAACGATGGATCCCGAATACCTAGCACTAGGCATTATGCTGGCGGTCCTCTTCACAGAGACGAAAAAGAAGAAAAGATTGTGGACTCGTTCTTGGGTTGCAAGAAGAGGAGAGCTCGGGATGTCTGTGATACTTACCGAACTGGAGGTAATGTTTCATTTACATAATAATTGACGTTATCGTATGCTCATGAAATGTACGCTCGTGAAGACTGTCAACTGCCAACACTCATATTATATTATCAAACTTTTAATAGCCTACTTACCGTACTGTCCATCTATGTTGCTCTTACCCGTTATATCCATTTTATTTTCTCATACCTCGTTACTTTACTTTGTTTTGTTTTAATTACCCCTGCACTATCCCACCCTATTAATTAACTATACTGTACTTATATTGCACTATATGCCAATCACGTTCAAACCGCACCTTAACCGCTATTTTGCACTACCATTTAGAAACCAACCACATTTCGTTTTCTCTGTAGGTCTACTTGTACCCCAAAACAACACTTGCAGTATATGCAGTAATGAAAGTTTTTTTTTTTTATCATGCAGGAGACTGATAGGAAAGGGTTCCGTGAGTTCCTGAGGATGAGCGTCGAGGACTTTCAACTCCTTCTGGGGAAAGTTGAGCCTCTCATCAAAAAGACGGACACAAAAATGAGAAGGGCCATCAGTGCCCGACAGAGATTGTCCTTAACCCTCAGATTCCTTGCAACTGGTAGGCCTAAATGGAATGATTTTGAACAGAATGATGTATTATTAAATCTTATTATTTACACACATAACCTGTTTGCCTTCTTAGGTGAGTCTTTCAGGTCACTGAGCTTCCAGTACAGGATTGGCAGGTCTACTGTTGGCTTGATTGTAATGGAGACCTGCCAAGCATTGTACAATGTTTTGAAGGAAGATCACATGAAGGTATTGTAATATCCTTTCTTTGTTTGACATCACAACAAACCTTATTGTGATGATATCATTTCCATGAGCATTACATAGCAACCTACTATTAGCCTACCACTAGGGAGATGTTTACCATTATGATGTATTTAGACAGTACTGCCAACTACAGGACATTTATAAAATGACATATATAACATCCTCCATCTACTATGTAGCCTAAAATATTTGTCGTAAATACCCTAATAGGGTATTTCATAAGTTAATAAGTTAATAAATTAATAAATGATATTTGCCTCTGGCTAGATATATTTCTGATCTAATCAAGTATTTATGTATTTGTTTATTCTTGTCTATTTTTCAGAAACCAACAACTGAGTCAGAGTGGTGAGAGATAGCGAGCGGATTCGAAGGCAAATGTCAATTTCCTCATTGCTTAGGTGCAATTGATGGGAAACACATCTACATTCAGCCCCCTGCTAATTCAGGAAGTTTGTTTTATAATTACAAAGGCAGGTTCTCAATTGTGCTAATGGCAGTTGTAGATGCCAACTACAAATTCATTTATGCAAGTGTTGGCACTCGGGGCCGAATGTCGGGCGCAAGTCTGTTTGGACACTCAGATCTCCGCAGTGCCATGGACAGAGACCTGTTACATTTTCCCCGCCCTGAGCCACTTCCCAATACAGATTTAATCATGCCCTATATGTTTGTTGGTGATGAAGCCTTCCCTCTCCGTTCTGACCTTATCAAGCCCTATCCCCACAGAAACCTTGATCATGGACAGCGAATTTTCAATTATAGATTATGTAGAGCAAGGCGAACTGTGAAAAATGCATTTGGCATATTGGCAAATAGATTACGTGTGTTCCTAACAAATATTTCTATTGAACCAGATAAGGTAACTTGCATCACCCTTGCTGCCCTTGCCCTCCACAATTTCCTGAGGGAAAAATCAGAGGCCTACGTGCCTCCAGTCTTTGTGGACAGAGAGGACGAGAACCACAGAGTCATTGCCGGAACATGGCGAAGAGGTGGAGATCTTTACTCTGTGGCATTGAGTAGGGCGCGGAATGCCACAACCACTGCTAAAGACCAGCGTGACCTGCTGAAGGCATATTTTCAATCCTCTGAAGGATCCGTTGATTGGCAGGAGGATATGATTTGAAAATGTTATGCATTGATATTTATTTATTATCAATTGGTTTATACTATTTATAATATACTATTTATTTATTTACGCTATTATACTATTTATTAGTTAGTTACAACAGTGTTGTTAGTTAGACAGTAAACCAATATTTACAGAGTATTTATTATCATCTTGTTTATACTATTTATTATATACTATACTTATTTATGCTATTACTACTACTATACTACTATTTATTAGTTACAACAGTGTTATGTTAGACAGAAAATCAACATTTAACAAATATTTATTGTCATTTTCTTTATACTATTTATTATATACTATCTATTTATACTACTACTACTACTATACTATTATTTATGAGTTCGTTATAACAGTGTTATGATAGTTAGACAGTAAACCAATGGGATGCAACACGATAAATAAAGGAACAAACAATTTACCTAATATTTAACAAACGCAATAAATAAATTAAAATAACAATTGGCGAGTTCTATAATGTCTCTTTGATACTAGTCATAATTGTAGCCCATAGTATTGTGCTGTGGAGGCATGTTGTGGGTGAAGTGGTGGGTTTGCAGAGGTGTGTGCCCTGTGCTCTGCTCTGGCCAAGAAGTTTGAGCAGGGTTAGCTGTTCTCTGCTCATTCTCCTGGGCATCATAGAGCATTAACATTATGTTTCGGCGTAGTCTCAAGCGTGTAGTTCTGTCCTGCACATGTTTAAGCTCACAAGCCACCTGCTTCCCAAAAATATCCTCCACATCTTGGCCTGCGGCAAGCAAAGTTTTTGAGACATTCCGAAGAATGTCCACCTTCTCCATCTCCATCTCCACGTCCCTTGTAGGCTTTCGTTTTTTTCTCTGGGCTCTGGACTCCTGGACAGGTGGAGGTCTAGGTGGGAATGGTGGTGGTGGGTTGGTAATAGCTGGGGGGCCCTCAGCCTCTGTCTCTTCCTCACTGCTTTCTGTGGCCTCTTGTTGACTGTCATCAAACTAAAATGAAGAGAATCATAAAAAAGACAGGGAAGGTATTAATTAATGAGAATTAACTGAAAGTTAATAAATAAAGTTAAAGTTTTTAAACACAGACTTCCAAGTAGTACTTACATTCAGTGTTGTTTGTGATGGTCTATGCGCTATGTGTGCCCGCAAAAAAAACATACTCTGACAGATCCACTTCTGTCGTGGGGTCAGGGTGACATCCTTCTGTCCACTCCCACTTGGTTTGGGATGGAGCAGTTTGCCAAACTGTGTCCGCAGAGACGCAGCTCTAGTTGTTATCTCTACAACTGCAATTTTTAAGAGAAAATAAGGTTTCATTCCAGGTAACAGAGCACTCTGATAAATTATGATGATAAGCTCTTATGACATTTCAATGTTAGGATGCATTTATTTTGAATGGGAATATATGCCATTCAAGGTGTAATTACAGGCATTCCAATAGCCTTTTAACCAAACATTTTGTAACCATATGCAACAATAACAGTTTATCTGGCTGAACATTTGGTAATCAGGCCAGTTTGAGTTTTATGATAGGTTATGATAGCTATTAGCACGTCAACAGCTGATGGCTCCAAACTTACCAGGTAGGTCAAGGGTGTCGGCTATTTCTCGCCAGGCTTTATCCCTTTTCACCCTATCGTGAAAGTCCTTTGAGGACACGTCGAAAATGCATGGACGTTGCTGCCACATTTCCACCAAGGTTGTCTCCATAGTGTTGCTCCATTTTCTCTTGTTTTCTTTGTTAGCATTCTTCTTGATCAAATTCATTTTTGCGGTTGTTACTCCTAATCAGCGTAGTGCAGTGAAGGCAGTTGGTAAACACTGCGCGTGAGCTCCAGCTGTTCGCGGGATTCCCTCACGCAACTGGGGGCGTGGTTCCCTCATGTCAACAGTGTATACGTCATGCGATTCCCCAAAAAATTCTGACATGCCAAACATTTCGTCGTGGGGTTTTCGAACGTCGCAGACGAAAACATCGCAGATCGCAAGCATGTCACATTACAAGACCTCATCTCGTCGCCTACTCCTCAAAATCGTGTACGATTCGCAAATTCGTCTGCGAAGAAAGAATCGGGGCAAAATCGGGCTGAAATCGTGTAGTCTGGCCGGGCCATTACACCGGCTCAGAGACGTCTACAGCAAGTAGCTCTCGTGCACCTCTAGCTACTCCGTTCACAGAGGCAGGGAGAAATAAAATGATCGAGGCGAGGATAAACGAATGTCACCGAGCAGTGACTAAGTTTGTGGTAAAAATACAAAAGCCCCAAACAGAGACAGTTTAACAAATCATCTGATTCCTGCTTGGTATGGGGTTGAAAAGAGCAATCTGATCACAGACCTGAAACATGTCACAAATGCAGCAATCAAAGATGCTTGGACCAGTTTCAGTCAAGACCACTACCTTACCGTCACATTACACTACGTCAGGGAAGGCAAGGGCGTCAGTTTGTTTTTAGAAGTGGTGGGGACAATAACCATAAGCTTGAGTGTGGTCTGAAAAGTGCTGGGTACCCTTATGTAAGCTATTCATCCATTCAACGCTGCATTACAATATGCAGGCTACAGTGTATTGTCAGGTGTTGAAATTATTCGAATACTGGTTCGGAAAATTAGTATTTGAAGCTTAAATCAGTATTCGTAGCTTCGTTATTTATTTATTTTACATACGTGACTTTACCAGAGCGAGGGAGGCAAACTATAAGCGTCAGCGACACCAAGCAGAGAAGCGAGAGAGGTGGAGGAAGATCAGATATCTTGTTTCCCTTTACTTTATAACACAACATTAGCGGGATCTCTGGAGGAAAAGTAATACTTAAAACCTTAGCTTAGTTGTTTGTTTACGTTCGCTGTACAGCGCCGCGCCAATCAACTGTGACTGGCTTGGTGCAGAGCGTGAGCGTCTTGGGAATACCCGGTCAATATAATGGATATAATATGGACACATAAGACAATCAATATTCGGTATTTGTTATGGATTTATTGTACAAATTCCCTGAAAAGATGCACGTTCCAGGATGAATTGAAAAGCTCCCGTAAGGGCTGAGGTGGCAGAGAACAGCTGATTTGGAACGGAGCAACAGCTGTTCGCTTTCACGGGGAAAAACTAAGGAACTTCAACCTACTTCGGCCTACTAATTAACGTTCAAAAGCTATTAAATCTTCAACAAAATATGTATATAAGGATTATTAATGTTGTTTTTGATGGTGTTTTTTTCTGGAACGAGTATTTGAATATTCGCTCGGAAAAACCAACGAGTATTCGAAGCCTGAAAAATGGCATTCGGGCCAGCCCTATGAAGATCCTATTCGAACAATAAAAGTTGAAAACCACAGTTTGTGTTTTGGCTTGTTTTACAAAACGGCGTTGGAAACACCAGGGTATTGGCTCGGGATATGTAGGCCTAATACTAATACACAGAGGACAAAGAACAGTGTTGGCAATTTAACACTTATCTTGACATCAACAAAGTTTACCAGACAAACAATGCCAGACTGTAAAGGGGGTACGAAATGAAACGAGGTACTGAGCATCAGCCTTTTGAAGACGAGCAAGGGCTGCTGGTAGCATAATTTATGCTGCATTAAAAAAAGAAGAAAAATACAAGCACCCAGAGGAGAATTGCATCTGCCAAATCCTGACCACCAGTAAACACTTGCGAAGGACCAATGTAGACTTCACTCGTTACAACATCATCGCAAATAAAATCCCCTTCAGTTTAGGATAATCACACAGGTTATGCGAGAACATATTTATGTCAGGATAGGCCTACCAGGCTCCAAGTCGTCACATATCTCAATCAGACAAAACCAACTATAACCACATTGGCATAGCAATCGCACCGTGTGTAGCTGCTACTAGCTGCAATCTATATACAATGCTGGAGCACCAACCAGAATCAGATCACAATCGCTTAGGACCGTGGGTAACCTTTGGCCAGGTCATCACGATTCACGAGCAAACAGAACCAGCAGCAAAGTTTACGTAAACCAATTTCTTACCTTATGTGGCCCTCCACATGCAGGCTAGATGACGTATCCATATCGATATCCAGCGTCACAAACATGCTTTTTATAGGAAGCAAAAGGACCGGCTATTTTCTGAATAAAAATGTCAATTTTGGCTGTCTGTCTTGAAACTTCTCCAGTGCGTTCACACCAAACGCAACGGGACGACAAGATCCCATACAAAGTGAACGTATAGACGCGTATCGGGCGAATTTTTTTGATTTGTCGCGCCACACTTTCGCCGTGCACAGGCGAGCGCGTTCACAAGGATTTGTGGCGCGACAAATTTCAACTTTGGCACGAATTTCGCATGATGACAGCCAATCAGCGTTCAACAGCGTGGCTACTGAGCGACATGTGTAACGTAACAGCCAATCAGCGTTCAACAGTCAAACTCAGCGCAGTGCAGTCCGGGGTGTACTGCAGCATGGAGGAGAAAGTGATTGTTGCCGACTCTCGGAGCTCTATATATAATAGTATATAATATAATATAATTGTATATATAATATCACGGCCAAAAGATCTGTGTGCCTCCGGATGGCCGTAGCGCGGGGAGCTCATAGGGATTGGGCTTCTCCGGAGTCGGGGTTTGTTTACCGACGTTGCTATGGGTTCCGGTCTTGTGTGTTCCAACGGATAATTAGGTAGGCCTATCTAATAAATTATGTCTTTGAGCGCGCCTATCGCATGATTTTAGACTCGACGATTTCGGTTGAGTAAGTGGGGATTTTTTCAGTCGCAATTGGTTTGCACATTTTTAAAACTGGTGGGGACAAAATTCGTATTGCAAATAGTGGGGGGGACATGTCCCCCCCCGTCCCCCGTAATCGACGCCTATGAGGGAAGGTCAGAGTAAAGAAAAAGTCCTTAAAAACAAAGCAGTGTACCAAGCTCAAACAGGGATAGCTGTTGCGGAGGAGATTGAGGGGATCCTGGAGGAGTTCGGAGTGAAAGAGAAGGTGGTGGTGTCACGTTAAAATTGCACCGGGGGCGAAAATTGTACCGGCCTACGTCATCGTTTGTTTACATCCTGACAACCTGCCCGGCAACAGACGACGCGATGCAGAAAACATGTTTCCAAACGACGAAATAACATAATACAGATAGCGGATCGCTATCTGTATTATGATAGATAGCGATATCGAAACAATAAAAAGATTTGCCCGCGACACGGGCGATCGCGTCAAATGACAAATGTTTTGCCCGCGAAACGGGTGATCGCGTCAAATGACGTAGGAGGGTTCTTGAAACATAATACAGAAAACGGATCGCTAGATAACACTTGTTTTTACTTTATATTTGTATTGTATTGAATTTTTTAATCGAATTTAGCTAGTAAACTGAGTGTTTTAAGCAGGTTTCATAGTCTAGAATGTTCAAGAACCTTCCTACGTGATTTGACGCGTCATTTGACGCGATCGCCCGTTTCGCGGGCAATTTTTTTTATTGTTTCGATTAAACAATTAAATACAATACAAATATAAAGTAAAAACAAGTGTTATCGCTATCTATCATAATACAGATAGCGATCCCCTATCTGTAATATGTTATTTCGTCGTTTGGAAACATGTTTTCTGCATCGCGTCGTGTGTTGCCGGGCAGGTTGTCAGGATGTAAACAAAGGATGACGTAGGCCGGTACAATTTTCGCCCCCGGTACAATTTTAACGTGACACCGCCACCTCGACAACGGTCCGGCATAGAGAGAGAGAGAAACGGCACGTACACCTTGACGGTGTCTGATTGGCTACGCTACATTGTCTTACGTGAACTTCTCATGTCACCCGAATCTTTTACACTTTGAGAAAGGCACATTCGCCACATTTGAAATAAACAAAATATTCTTTTTTAAACATATATAAATAACCTTGTGTACATTAATCTTTTTAATCTATTTATTGACATATTTAGGATTTCAATCATAAATCCTTGACGGTGTCTGATTGGCTACGCTACGTTGCCTTACGTGAACTCCTCATGTCACCCGAATCTTGTACACTTTGAGAAAGGCACATTCGCCACATTTGAAGTAAACAAAATATTATCTTTAAACAGATATAAATAACCTTGTGTATATAATCTTTTTAATCTATTTATTGACATATTTAGGATTTCAATCATAAATCCTTTTCATATTATGGAAGACTATTTTAAGTCAAACCCTATTTATTTATTTATTTATCTATTTATCTTATTAATTTATTGATCTAATCAATTAACTGAAACTGGAATTCTGAGGGCCTAGTAACCTGGGTTACATGTGCCTTAAGTGATTCAGTGTACAGAGAAGCCCCCACCTAGCGCAGTCCACTGTGTGGATGCTACCGTATGCCCCCCCCCCCCACTGTTAGGAAAGGGTTGGATCATCACCAGGTGCCAGCCTGTGTCTTGTTGAGGGGTCATGTTGCTCCTCAGTGACAGTGTTGTGCGTGTGTTATGCTGACGTGTTGAGTGGGTGTGTGACAGTCTACTGTGATGTCGGAATGTGGTTTCTTCTCTGTTCATGTGTCACAATTGGTAGGTAGATTATTTATGATGACAATGATGTGGAAAAGGGGAAAGAAAATCGAAGAAAGGTGTGGTCGATTGATAAAGGAATCTAGATGGGCTACAGTGGGTTCTATTGATAGAGGAACGTAGATGGGCTACGGTGGGTTCTATTGATAGAGGAACGTAGATGGGCTACGGTGGGTTCTATAGGGGAACGTAGATGGGCTACGGTGGGTTCTATTGATAGAGGAACGTAGATGGGCTACGGTGGATTCTATTGATAGAGGAACGTAGATGGGTACGGTGGGTTCTATTGATAGGGGAACGTAGATGGCTACGGTGGGTTCTATTGATAGAGGAACGTAGATGGCTACGGTGGATTCTATTGATAGAGGAACGTAGATGGCTACGGTGGATTCTATTGATTGAGGAACGTAGATGGCTACAGTGGATTCTATTGATAGAGGAACGTAGATGGGTTCCATTGAAAATCAAACAGTGTTGTACGAGCGAAACATATTTGTATTTTGTCATTTAAAGATTTTATTGTGGCAAAATTTAAACTCTATGGTAGTGATGAATTAATATAATATTTGTTAGAAAGAGAATAAAATGTAGAGCAAGGCGCACTACATGAAATCACAATCACAATTCACCTGTAATCACCCAGCCTGTGCAGACAAACTTCTACCAAAGCTGTTTTGTAATACTGGTTTGTTGCCGTCGTTCGGATCCATTCAATCCCAGTCGACTGTTGGACCATTATTGTGTTTATGGTACCTTGTTTCATAGCTCACTGTCACGCCAATGGAAACTATGGATTATCTTTATCGATTAAAAGACAGAATTGTAATTGAATAAACATTGGCTTTCTTGAATGCATGTCATCTTGGCAAATTCCTCTTTTTTAAAGTGTATATGTTGAAATTAAATCTCATCTTTTGTCATTCAAAGAATTCACTGGCTACAATTAACAATTTAGCACAACCATTAGTCCGGCTTTAATTTGATTGATGTGCTTCTTGGTGGCTCCGATCGTTCCAATAGTAGATCATTCACATCATCACCTACAAGATTAAAGAAGGTTATTATTTGCAATTCACAAGTTGTAATTAAAGTATTTTTTGGTTTTTAGTTTTTGCTTAAAAACCTAAAAGAGGGACAGCAGGATCTACACTTTAATAAATAACAAAACAGTAAGCTGTAATGCGATGTACACATTAGGCAGGGACTTTGGCAAGCTTCAGCTGGGCGTGGTTAAACTGGGTGTACTTACGCTCCGCACAAGGGGAGGAGTAGTCTGCCACTGCCTCGTCACCTTGGAAACAACACAAAGGACAATCAAATGAAGAGCACTCCTCCTAACTCCTCCTCACACGAGTCCTAAGAAGTGGGCCTGCGGGGGGTCCTACTTGTCTGGTAGTAGTCGTACACCTTCACCACGGCCGGCCTCAGGTTCCTGACGGCCTCCTCCTCCTCCAGGGTCACGCTGTAGCTCCTCAACACCTCCTTCTTCAGCTGCACACAGAAGAACAGTCAGGGGAGGAGCACAGGAATGTAAACACAAGCATGATGGGAACAGGGCTTCCCTGGTACGTACGCCGTCGAGGTAGATGTTGATGTAGCCCTCTTCAAAGTCCACACGCTTCACACTGCTCTCTCTCTTCAGCTGAGAGGGAAGAACACAGAACGCTTGCTGACAACAGTCTTCATGTTGAAAAAGAAATATGAATACAAAACAGAGCAGCGCATCTAAACTCACTTAAATGGCTACACACAGAACAGAGAAGTGCATCTAAACTCACTTAAAGGGCTACACACAGACCAGTGCATCTAAACTCACTTAAAGGGCTACACACAGAACAGAGAAGTGCATCTAAACTCACTTAAAGGGCTACACACAGACCAGTGCATCTAAACTCACTTAAAGGGCTACACACAGACCAGTGCATCTAAACTAACCTCCTGCAGAGTGCTCTGCTGAAGGCCATAGCCTGACAGGAGCTTGAGGTTGATGATCACCATGTTGGTCTCCTTTCTCCTACCTTGGTACCTGAGCAACACGGGCAGAAAACCTTCTCAGATGGCCATTCAGTTAACAAGTTCACCTTCCAGAAGACAGTCTTAAAGGAAACCCAACACAGAATTTGAGGTTGTCTGAGCCAACGAGCAACATCTTAAAGTTCTTTGTATGGTGGACTCTTTGATTCTGAACCTCGGTGACGTTACCAAGCGACACAAAATGGCCAGTAACAGAGTCCATATAAACATCTGAATTTGAATGGAGATTTGAACAAGGATCAAACCATTGCATTATGATGTAGTCCACTAGATCCCATTTCATCTAAGATAAGTTGTTTTAGGGGTTTGGTTTGCTTCCCATCTATACAGGGCTATGGAACCTTTAGGACTGGAGAGCCAGTGGGCAGATTTTAGTTACAAAACAAAAAATCAGTGCGTCTCATTAAAAAATGTACTGGTTAAGTCCAGTGTACCCTTTAGTCTAGAATTCATTCCTAGACTCAATTTGTGTTTGATGTTCTGTTGTTGGTGGATCCAATGGTTGTATACTGTCAGAGGCGGACAGAGTACACAGATTCCTTACTTGAGTAAAAGTACAGATACCCCTTGCTAAATTTTACTCAAGTACAAGTAAAAGTACTACAGTCAGATGTCTCCTTAAGTAAAAGTACTAAAGTACTTGTTTTTAAAAGTACTTGAGTATCATGAGTACAAGAGTCAATTTTCTAAATATTGCATTACTACTGCCACGGTGCTTACAGTACATTTATGCATAGAAATGTCCTACATGGAGTTATGAAAAATGTTTATGTTAATACCTTGGAGAATGTAAAAGGAATTGAAAGTAAAATCAAGTCATTATCTTTTTACGCTTTATTGAGCATCTCACTTGCCTAACAAGTGCGTAACACAAGGCTTCACATGTTGTGACAAAGGATAATGCGTGGTGTCTACTCGCACTATATCTCATCGGACACAATAATTGGCTCACCACATGGGAATGACACTCATTTCAAACACAGCAACTCATGACTCAATGACTACTCATTCTACAGTGTCAACATATCAAAGATATACAGCACAGTACTGCATTCAACATAGCTCTCAAGTACTGCTCACTGAAAAATAACTATGTTACTTACCCAAGAAACAATTCCAAAACAATGTAATTAAGTAAATGATTTCAGTTATGAGAACAGCATGGGCATAGTTTTATAACACTGTACACTGATATATGAAAAGTAATATATAAATGATTGGTATGAAAACTAATTAGGCTGAAAATTAAGCAAACTGCCGTCATTCAAATCAAATAATTTACAACACTAGTATAATTCACAATGACATAGTATGCTTTAAAAGTGGAAAGGCTAACATCCACACCTCCAAATTATTCGTATTATTATTTGTGTGTGTGTGTGTGCGTGTGCGTGTGCGTGTGTGTGTGTGTGTGTGTGTGAAATTTCATGAACTCCTTGTTCAACTTGAGGAGAAGTTGGTTCTCAAAATTCTGTGAATGAATTGATCCCCTTCTTGGGGTGAAAAGCAAACCGGCAATGCTAAAAAGCCTTTCACACGCTGCTGAAGCTGGCAGGGCTGTGTTGAGCTTTAGTGAGAGGTTACGCACAGCTGGATAGGGGGCCAGTGTATTCACTCCATCAGCTGTAGCGGCTAGGTATCCATCAAGTTGCTGACTTATCTCATTGGAATGTGTCGGCTTGACATTGGAGAAGAAGTCATCATCTTCAGAAGAGGATGCTGTGGTATCAGGAGACCGAAGACCTTCATCATGTTCTGGCAGATGTGTCTTGATGTAACTAAGGCCTTGATTAGAAACAGCAGAATCACACCAACAAACACACATTTTTGTTATTATTACTCTGTAAGTAAGCAACTGCATAGAATCATTGTTGGATGTAAAGGTTTTTGAAAAAACAAGCAAACAAACAAAAATAAAACGTTTTCCTTACCAAGCTGTAGGACTGTGTCATTGCTGGTCCAGGAGGTTTTGAACCTTGGAACAAGTATGGCTGCTGCAATTAGCTCTGGCTCTGACATCATGCTCTCAAACCGCTTCCTCAAACCTTCAAGAAGAGCATCAACAAGTGGCTTGCAAAATCTGAGTGACGGTCTGGACTTTTCAAGCTTGGTTGTGAGGGTGGTGATTGTCGGGAGCAGCCAGCCCATCTGAATGTTGACTTCACCTTGTAGTATGTTCAAGGACTTCGCAACTGGACTCATGGTGGTGACATATTCCCCTAAAAAGGCTATGTCAGCCGGACTGTACCTAATAGAAACAGAAGAAAATAAACAAACACATGTTTCCACAAAATGTATACAGAACCACTGTGCAATGCTGGACATTTATTAATTTGTTTATGTACCTACAGCAGATAATGTGGTAAGCATTATTCTAACAAATTAAGAACACAATTATACATTAACATAAGCTACTTACATTGGAACATTAAGTGCAGCACAGACCGTTCTCACAGACCCCTGTCCTTGGTCTTTAATGATTCTGACCACACGTTCCACGGCCATGAAAGACGAGTTCCATCGAGTTGAATTAGGCTGTACCAAGTGAAGCTTACAGTGTTCCTCTATAAGCTCAGCATTTTGAGGAGACCTTGATGCTTTATTCCAGAGTGCCTGACACTTAGAAAAGGCTGATCTGGACAATTTCTTGTAAGCTTCTGTCGTATTAGCCTTATCAACATCGACTGTGGAAACTACATTTAGTAAATGACATGCACACCGATGATGTTTCGGCAGCTGATACTGAAGCCCATCATCTTCCTCCAGAATGGCTTCCACATCAATGAGTTCCACCTCCTCTTCACCATCAGATGCATCACAATCTTCTCCTACTTCTTCGATTGTGCCTTCTGCAACTAACTCTTCATTGTTATTTTCGTCCTGCTGACCAAAGACACGGAACGCTTTGACGAAATTCGACCCGTTGTCTGTTGTAGTTCTAACAACCTTTAGACTTATTTCATACTCGGCATGAATGTCGGTCAAAACAGCTGCCAAGGCATCGAATGTGTGGGAGCCTCTTAGTTGACGGCAAGCAAGGGCAGCTGAACGGCGTTCAAAACTGCAAGGATCGAGCCAGTGGGCTGTTACACCTATAAAGCTTCTTCTCCTGGCCGTCCAACAATCAGTAGTGGTGGCAATGTATGGTACCTCTTTCATTACGTTCTTGAGACTTTCTTTCATTTTAGATGTAGCTGAATCAATCTTACGCCGCACAGTTGTGCGGGACATGACAGCACTTCTCGGTTGCAATTCTACAATAAGGTCTTGAAAGGATGGTTTCTCAACCAGGGAGAAGGGCTGGAGACCTTGAACGATGAAGCGGAGGATAGCCTGATCAACCGTATTCTGAGACACCTGCTTGGTCTCCAACAGCTTAATTTGCTTCCCCTTGAAGCCTGTTCCACCATCCGATGGCCTCTTGCAGGCTGTTAAAGTCAGTTTGGAGTATTTCTCCATATGTGTCTCATGCCTTCTCTGTAAAACAAAGTATAATATTTCAGTTTACACTATATAAAACTAATAAATATTAGGAAAGATTCCCATCATATAGTCTACATAGCAGTATTATTAATTATGAAGTGCTGGTTGTTCATAATTTTCCAATGGTTCCAGACTAACTTTTTAATTGGTTTTACTGGTGCAACTAACTTTAATTTACGGGGATCAGCAAACAGGGATGCAAACACATGTATAGTCAAAAAAGAGAGAGGTAATTGAAGCCCTCGCCCCGCAGATATCCATATAATCAGGATGCTACTGAGGCACACATGCACACTGCCTCACACACGCACAGTCTCTAGGTCCCTCTCCCTCGTGCGCGCGCTACACAAATGCTAAAGCAAATATAATGAGCATACTGAGCCAATTTTCATACGGTTAAATCAATTAAAATTAGATGATATCTACATAATACAGTGCCTGAAATTCTACCACAAGTTCTTAAACAAAAACCTCCCTGCTTATTTCCTGAACATGTTCACTCAAAATGCATCCCGTCATGACTATAACACAAGGCACCATCTTAGACTTAACACCCCTACTTACAGGACTGCTGCCTACAAACATTGTATTAGAAATTATATTCCTTATTTACTGACACACTTAGACACATGCATGACAGACAAACTCACTCCACATAGCCTGGAAGGATTAACCCGGTATTAAAAAAAAAAATGCTAACGCGGTTTGGACCACGTCTGTTTCGTGTGCGCGGTCTTGCTAGCTCGCTGTAGATTCCGGTAGAGCAAAGTATTTAGGTGCTTCTGTCTTTCTAACAAGTCCTGCAATATTAGGTCAGGCAAATACAAGACTTTGGGTAACATATCTCTCATGTATTCAAACACTTTTGTAATCCTGTCTGTACGTACCTTGACATGCTTCCGCAAGTTGCATGTGGAATTTTTGTAGGCAGTGATGAAATTCTGCTTCGGTAAACATAGCAAACACTTAAAACGAAAACTATCACCGACTTGTTCGGAAAATGTGAATAGGCTGGCGAGGTGGGGCCACGGGTTTACAAATCCCTGGGACGGACCTGCTCCGGCTCCTTCCATTGTTTAGTCCATGGTTATAACGTCTCTCATCTAATCTGACGGTTGACTTTGGCAGAAAACTGAAGGTGATTGCTGATTGGCTGTCCTATCAGTGGTGCCTGCACAATCCAATCACGTTTGAGAGGGAAACGACAAATTGAGGATTTACATTTTTATTTTTTTATTTGAAGTAACGGCTACTCACGGTTATGGATAGAAATGTAGCGGAGTAAAGAGTACAATATTTGCCTCTCAAATGTACTTGAGTAAAGTCGCGAGTACTCCCCAAGAATGATACTCGAGTAAAGTACAGATCCCTCAAAATTGTACTTAAGTACCGTACTCAAGTAAATGTACTCCGTTACTGTCCGGCCCTGTATACTGTACATTCACTAAGCCAGTGACAGCACACAGTCGGTTCCCCCGTCTATCTGGTAGGTATCGTTGTGGTCTATCTGCTGAGGTCTCCACCACCCCTCTCTCAACAGTCTGGCCTTTTTCCATAACCTTACCTGAGGTCCACTCTGATGGTCAGTGTGGGCCGGGTGCTGTTACACACAGCGGTCGTTGTTGCGGCGATGTGGAAGGAACTGAAGTCACCAGGAGGGGGAATGTTGTAACGCATGGCGATCTGGTTGGTGACAACAAGGTGAACCAACATCGGGGTGGAATTACTTGTTGAATTCGATTTTAAGTGCCACCCCCCTCCAGGAATATTGAATCGGGGGCTTACCCCGATCTTGGGGGTACCGTCACCATACAAAAACCAAAACCAGGAGCTTACAGTGTCCAAAAATCTCTCCATATGCAAATATATATTTTAAGGCTGAAACTGAACTACCAGTTAATTATTAGTATCAAACAGTTTCTATGCGTTTGTAGGTACCATGAAATCAAAGGCTACACTAGCTCATCTATGTATTAAGGAAAGTTGGGAAGTTCGATACAAAATATTTATACACAGACCATTAGTACTAAATTGATAGAATTGTAGAAGTTCTCAAAGAAGACTTTCAACATGCCTATCTCTTAGACCATGGTTGACATATATTAAGGACTATTAATGAATGCTATTCTAAGTTAAGACTTTATACAAGGAAAGCCTTTATACCTTCCAATGGATGAACACAAATAATAAGAGCTGCTGCTTGGCACCCATAAAGCGGCAGTTGACCAGAGATGTGTCATGGGGCAACCAAGACAGACGCTCAGGCTTCAGTGACTAGTGTCAACCCATGAGGTGGGAACCCCTTCTTGGCTTCTTGGAAACCCCTCCTTCCTCCTCCACCCCTGGTGCCGGACACAGCCCTGGTCCCGGACACAGCCCTGGTCCCGGACACAGCCCTGGTCCCGGACACAGCCCGGTGCTTGTACATAGTTCCGCCCCTGGGGGTCCCACCTGTGCCTGGACACAGCCCTGCCCCTGGGCCGTGATGCGGTAGTCCCCGGGCAGGCGGTCCAGCGCCTGCTCCTGGTACAGCAGCCGGGTGCTCTGGTCCACGGTGAACTGCCAGCTGGCCCCGCCCAGCGAGCTCAGCCCCACCATGCAGGCGCCCTCCGAGCTGTAGGTGGCAGCGCCGTAGCGGGCCAGGGCCTGGAGGGCCACCACCGTGTCCTGTCGGGGTCCAACGGGGTTTACACGTTGCACCGGGCGTCACAACCACACATCTCCTCAGTTCATTTAAAATCAAACTGTGGTGAGACAGGACAGATTGAATGAGATTCTGGAACGTGAAAGCGTGCGTGTGTGGGTGGACGTTAATGCTGGGGGCCATTTAGTATCACACAGTGTACATTGGTGTGTGTCCTCTGACCTGCGTAGAGGCGAAGCCGCCGTAGGGGTTCTGCTGTTGGATGAGCCAGCGTGTGATGCTGGAGGCATAGTCTAGGTCGAAGCCCGGCACCGGGGGTCCGGAGAGAACCGCAAGCAGTACGTAGGCCGTCATCTCAACCTCCAGGGAGTCCAGAACCTTCTCAGAGGCCTCCGCCCGCTTCCAGTGGCGCGTGCCCCCTAGAAGAGCAGAGATAGTGAGGGGCTTTTGTGAGTACACTTGAACTACACTTGAACTACTGCAGTAGTTCAAGGTTTATCTTTATTACTTGAATATAAAGCCACATGTATTGAAAACAGTCATGCCTGGCTTAAATACTGTCTTTAACACATATACAGGATACATCTGATCCCCAATTTTTCTTTGAATGAGTGCGTGCCCTGCAAGTATTGAAAAAGTATAGTGCCTATGGATGATCTAGTCTAGACTAGATCATACCTGATCTACCTGATCTAATCAATGTTCTCATCAAAACGTCTGCGGTCAGGCTACTTCATGCGTGGGCAAGCCGAACAGAGATGCAGCTACCGTCTGTGACGGAGCGCTGGTGGAGAGCGGTGAGGAGCGCGGCCCTGGTCTGCTGGTCCCCTGCCAGGGTGAAGGTGTAGGAGAGGAGGGCTGTGGTGTACATGTTCTCCAGCTTTCCCGCTACCGCCACTCTCAGGCACTGCAGGCACCCCGACACCATGGGGTCTGCCTGCAATGGGCACACCAGGGAACAAGGGAATCAGCTATATACTGTATCTATATGGGCACACACACACCAGACAGACAGTATAAATAAATATCTCTATATATATATATATTTATATCCATACCATCTTGCACAACATAAGCTAGAGAGCGAGATATAGAGCTCATGTGGTGACAGACAGTATTTTTTTTATAAAATCCTTTCGTTTACCTTGACAGCTGTCAATTATACTTGGCAACGGTGAATTATCAAATATAATTCACCGCCGGAAGTTGTGAAGAGCAGTCTACAGCATTGAGAAGAGCCGTGTAATTATCCATAATAATGTAAGGTTTAGAAGTTAAATATTTGAAAGTTGTAGAATAAATTAATGGAATTAATTTGAGTTAATTTGCTAGAAATGTACTTACAATCAGTTAATCATTTATATATTTATGTTACACAATTATTACTTACATATTTAACACAGTAAGGATATTCTGTTGAATCTGCCTTTGATTCCCTCACGTTTACCTCATTCTAAATTCTAGCTCCTGATTGGTAAGTTCAGTCACATGATGGGTCCGAACAAGGAAGTGTTTGAAAATAGATTAACGGCGATATTTTTTTTATCGCCCGATAAAGGTTTTGCGTTAACGCCCAACCACTAATATATATATATATATATATATATATATATATATCTCAAGGTGTTTCTATATATGTATAGCTCAAGGTGTTTCTATATACAGTATGTACAGCTCATAGCTCATGGTGTTTCATAGCTCATGGTGTTCCTACATATATAGCTCATAGCTCATGGTGTTTCTACATATATAGCTCATAGTTCATGGTGTTTCTACATATATAGCTCATAGCTCATGGTGTTTCTACATATATAGCTCATAGCTCAAGGTGTTTCTACATATATAGCTCATAGCTAATGGTGTTTCTACATATATAGCTCATAGCTCATGGTGTTTACATGGGGCAGGGGGACTCACTGCATCCAGCTCCAGCAGTGCAGCCGTGATGTAGGCGGTCAGAGACACGTCGTCGCTCACCCCGCCCTGGGGGAACAGGATGGAATGAGCTCAGGCTGCACCAAAGCACGTAGTAAGCACAAGAAAAGAAAAGAACCACGCCTCCTTGACTGAGTGGGAAGTCGCTGGCACTATGGCGATGGAGGGAATGGGCCCTGAGTTTCTGGGCTCATTATTGTCACCTGACACTGAACCACTGGGGCACGGGTAGGGTACAGAGGTGTGGAGATAGGCCTGCTGAGCTCCAGCTGGACGCAAACACACATCCTCTAGGATACTTGGAAAGGAACAAATGTCCTTCAGACAGTAGATGCCCTCAAATCCTCCCCAATTCACTCGGGTATTTACGGATCATGCTAATTCGTTAACTACAGATACGCATGATGAATCTGGAATTCCGGATTTGATCTGAAAATCACATTCCTTTTGACTTTTGATCTACTCAACTTGGAAAAGAAAAGTCCATTTTTATTTTCCTAAATAAAAATAAAAATGTAGTACTTTAGTACAGTTTTTTTTTTTTACTGACCCACAAACATCTGAACTGAAAAACAGTTGTCTACAAAGCAATGTGATATCAGACATCTGGCCCAGATGTCATTATGTCTGAGTTCCATCTCTACTGCTGTTAGCACTAGACATAATACCTTGTAGCAGAACTAGCCCCGAGGATACAAGTGTAACATTCTTCAGACACACGGCTGTCAGGTATTTACATCGTCTTTGGACTAGATTTCAAAAGCATGTCTCTGTTATTTATTCTAAGTGTGCATCATGAGTGACAATAAATTCCCAAATGCTATTTTACCACAGCTGGGAGGACAGGTACCACACCCTTCTAGCACGTCTGAGGGGAGCAACTGTGGGTCATACGAAGCTCCTGAATACATTTGCTGCCGTATGGCTCCTTTGGATTGATCCAAGTTACCTTCATGCCGTTTTGAAACAGTTTTCCAACTGATGTGATGCATCCATCTTGCCGCCGGTGGCTGAGCAGCCAGGTTCTGGAGTCCACGATTAGTTTGGGGTCGATGAAGATGTAGGGCTTGGCGCCGCCAAACGACTTCATCACAAAGGCAGTCAGCCTGGGACAGAGAATTACGCACAAGCGCCACAAACGACACATTAAGAAGGTAATGGTAAGAGGGGTGGGGTTTCAATGCACTTTTATGTTTCAGTGTGTAGGATCATGCAGAGACGCCTGGCTTCCAGCACCTCTACACCAACCTCTTTCCTGTTTAGCTAGCATTGCACCTGACCATTATTGTGGCAGTCATTGCACTCCTACCCATCCCTGGAAGGAGGGTTCCCTCTTTCTGCATTCCCTCCCAGGGTGTCTTACCAGCTTATGAAGGGCCCCATGTACGCACCTGAACTGGTGGTACAATAGGGGCCTTTTAAGGGATTTTTTTTTAAATGTAAATGTAAATGGACTGCATTTATATAGCGCTTTTCTAACCATTGGCCACTCAAAGCGCTTTACAATATTGCCTCACATTCACCATTCACGCACACATTCACGCACCGACGGCGGAGTCAACCATGCAAGGCGACAGCCAGCTCGTCGGGAGCTAACAGTCAGGGTTAGGTGCCTTGCTCAAGGACACCTCGACACTCAGCTAGGAGGAGCCGGGGATTGAACCAGCAACCTTCAGGTTACCAGCCAACCCGCTCTACCTCCTGAGCTACTGCCGCCCATTTTTTAAATGTGCCCTGTACCAGAAGGAAACCCATGTACATGGCGGGATGGCCCACCCGGTTACCATACCAACTACGAAGAGAAGCCCCAGCTGACATACTCACCAGGTGTTTCCAGACGCGTCACTCTTGCCAAAAGCACTGTAGGAGCCATCGTCATGCCGGTAGGTGAGCTCTCTCTGGTAGCCTGCACATGAATGCATAGGATGCTCAGATTGTAGATTTGCATTTGATACATGCAAAAACATATCTAAATTATCATTTAATTTGTGATTCCTATGGCTGCTCTGCGCTCTGCCCAGTTGTTTTCTAAACTAGGTTCTTCTTTCTTAACCTCTTCATCAATAGGTCTCTTCCTCAGGTTTTTGCCCAAAAAGACAAACCCAAAGCAGTAGCAAGCAGTGACTTTTGAGGTGATGTATGCTGGGGACCGCCCCCGGTCCCCCGATGTGTGTCCTAGCTGAGCCACTAGGGGGCTGTGTCACGTGACCTCGAAGCTGAATTCAGCTCACACACTCAGAGCTTTGAGCCCCTCTCCCTCTGAGTAAGGGAGCGTTGACATGGAGCACATGGTGAGATCTGCTGAACACTGGCCCCACCACGAGCGTTTCAGAGTGGAGACCTTCTGGTGGGACTGTGTATGATGTTGGGTGATAATAGTGCTGTCTGGTGCTCTCTGCAGGCCTCACCGCTCTCCAGGAAGCGCGTGGCCCGCTCCTTGATGGCGTGTGTCAGCTGTGCGGTGCTGGTCAGGTAGTTGAGGATGTAGATGTTTGGGGCGAACAGGATCATGTTCTGCTCCCCGCAGCCGTACGGCATGGCCAGCAGTTTGTCCAGGTTCTTCATGGCCCGGCCCATCAGGTCCCCTGGCCAGCACAACACACACACACACACACACACACACACACACACACACACACACACACACACACACACACACACACACACACACACACACACACACAAACACACGTTGACCTCAGATGTACTTTATATGGGAGATGTAACAAAATACAAAAAACAAATGTACCCTCTTCAAATATTTAAAAAAAAAAGATATTTATTTAATTATAATTATTTTTCATTGCTTAATTAAATTTTTTTCATAATTTTATACTATGATTGCATTATTAACCATTTGTTGGATATCTTTAAGGTACTGACCCAACACAGAGAAAGAGGCCCTGGCAGAACCAGCCACAAACAGGTCTGGCAGCAGGAGAGAGATGTTCTTCTCTGCTGGATTCTCTGCTGGGGAAAAAAAAAAAAAAACGAATGAAGAGAGAAAATGTTACAAGGTACGATTGACTTCCATCAATCCATCGTCTACATCGTTTAAAATAAATTAGTAGGGAGCATTGTAAATTATCTAAAGAAATAATGATTTACTATTGTAAAAATGATTAATTATTGTAATAATGACGCAAGACACGGTAGACATTGTGTGTCTATTTGTACGGTTTTCATCCAGTCATTTATCTTTGTGGGGCGTGTCGAAAATGTACAAAATCATCCATTTTAAATGAACAGTTATCTGTAATCAGACAAATTCAAATCCACGTAATGATGAATACTTAAGATCGGTTTAAAAATCTCTGGATTGTTATGGTCTTCATATATTTAGAACTATATAAATATAGAATAATATTATTGTTATTAACAGTCCTTTGAGCATTTAATAGATCAATGTTGGTAAAATGTAAAGGATAACATATTGGTAGCCTTGCACATTTAGAGCTTATTCTCTTTAACCCTTAGGTCTGGGGTTGGTTCTGTCTATATAATAATAATATATTAATATTAATGTCTCAAGGAAAAACTGGAGATAAGCTCGCAATATTTGGGCTTGCTTCGCTGGTCAGTCTGACTCTGTATTTATGTGATTTTGTTTTTCTACTCCACCTCTCCACCAGATGTCCTTCACCCAAGCTTCCCTGTCCTATCTTCCCCCTGCACCTCATTCCCCGATGAGTCTCCCCCATATAAACAAGTTCCCTTCCTTTGTCCCTTGTCAGTTGGTTGTATGTTTCATGTCCCTTTGTCATTGTGGTCTCTAGTTACTATTTGTCATGCATTTGAACCGTATCCCTTTTGGTTCCTGCTGCCCTGCCAGCCTGGCCTTCCTCAGGCTGCATGTGTTGCAGAATGACCCTGGACTTGTCTTGCCGCTGTAGTCCTTAACATAGAGTTGTTGACTCTTTTTCAGTGAGGAAACCCAAAGTAGGTTGAGTAAACAAATGGGAACCAACTGACCTCCAGGACAGAGGAGTGCATTGTGGGTAACAGCCACTGGGGTGCCTTCTGCCTGGAAGGGAGAAGAACGGCACACTTTCACTATGAGGATTAACATCCGCTTTATTCCTAGAATGCTAAAAACACAATTAAGTCAACTCTAGTGTACAACCCCCATCATGTTGCTCTGGGGTCTCTATGGTCCTTCAGAACCGGCCCATTGAGTCCTCTAGCAGGGCTTTGACCTGATGGTTCACTGAACATTATCACTGCTTATCATCTAGGTTTAGCTTGAGCGTTTCAAGACCTTCATGATTAACACAGAAAATAGAAGATTTGGGATTAACACAGAGCGACAACATGTTGGGACTTAAAGAGTTGTTGGCTTTTCTTTTACACATGTGAGGACCCTTGTGGGGCAGAGTACGAGGTGGGCAACGTGTGTCTGTACCATCCATGAGCGTGAACCTCACCTCCACCAGTAGTTTGCGCACCACTGTGTCCACCCGGCCCACCGTGGGCGGGGGCGCCACCTCGTTCCCACACAGTTGTTCCGTGTGCAGCGCCTCGGCCCGGACCTCCAGGGTCACCTCCCCTAAACACACACACACACACACACACACACACACACACACACACGATCGTTGCTAATCGATCAACCTTTTTATTTGCCCCCTTGTCACTTGATTTGTGTTCACAAGGCTTTCTCCATCCGTCTTAGACTCGACCCCCCCACACATCCACCTCATTAACATGACTGTAACATCTCTCCCCTCCTCAACATTACCAAAGCCCTCAAATCAAAACAAAGAGGTGTCTCTCATACCCCTCCCTCAGGGAGAGGTTTCTGGCTGTTTCGTCAGAGGGACTACCTGACTTGTTAGTGACGGTTAGCATTCTTCAAAGGAACGGGGAGTGTGTGTGTGTGTGTGTGTGTGTGTGTGTGTGTGTGTGTGTGTGTGTGTGTGTGTGTGTGTGTGTGTGTGTGTGTGTGTGTGTGTGTGTGTGTGTGTGTGTGTGTGTGTGTGTGTGTGTGTCATCACTGCTGATGTGGGATGGCAGGCCATCGCTGGTTCAATGACAGGAGAGGAGGTGGACCGTCTCTGGCAGCAGCACTGCCTCCACTTTTAGAATGGCCTCCTCACTATAGTGGAGTTAGAATGGCCTCCTCACTATAGTGGGGTTAGAATGGCCTCCTCACTATAGTGGAGTTAGAATGGCCTCCTCACTATAGTGGAGTTAGAATGGCCTCCTCACTATAGTAGAGTTAGAGTAGCCTCCTCACTATAGTATAGTTAGAGTAGCCTCCTCACTATAGTAGAGTTAGAATAGCCTCCTCACTATAGTGGAGTTAGAATGGCCTCCACACTATAGTGGAGTTAGAATGGCCTCCTCACTATAGTGCAGAGACGCAGTGGCTGATCCTTTCCTGTGATTTATCTACAATGTGCGAATGGGCCTGTGACGTTACAGTGAAGAAGACTTCTGACATTTACAGCGAGGAACGGAGCGCACTCAGAACTGAAATGGAGAGAAAATAAAAAGAGATTCATCTTAAGAGCTGCTGCCGCTACTCTTCTGGACTGGGATCAATAAATTGTATTATATTGATTTGATTGTCCTTCCATGAAGGAGGAGAGTTTCCTGCGGTGTGAAGGGCATAAGGAGCAGGTCATTAGGTCCTACCAAGGGAGGAGGGGCTGACCTCCCACTGGAAAACCCTGCTCTCCTCTGCACACACACACATGGTGTACTGGCAGTCCGCACACTCTCTGAGAGAGAAGTGGGACGAGTTGCTCAGCTGGACCCTGACCTGCAGAGAGGGAGCGCAGAGTCAACACACATACTACATCATGCATCCTATACTACAAACTAGACTGGATCCTATACTACAAACTAGACTGGATCCTATACTACAAACTAGACTGCATCCTATACTACAAACTAGATTACATAATGCTATACTGCATCCTATACTACAAACTAGACTGCATCCTAAACTAGTCTAGTTTGTAGAATAGGATGCAGTCTAATTTGTAGTATAGGACCTATACTACAAACTAGACTGCATCCTATTCTACAAACTAGACTGCATCCTATACTACAAACTAGACTACATAATGCTATACTGCATACTATACTACAAACTAGACTACATAATGCTAAACTGCATACTATACTACATAATGCTAAACTGCATACTATACTATTAACTAGACTACATTATGCTATACTGCATCCTATACTACAAACTAGACTACATAATGCTATACTGCATACTATACTACAAACTAGACTACATAATGCTATACTGCATACTATACTACAAACTAGACTGCATAATACTATACTGCATACTATGCTACATACTATATCCCATACTACAGTAAACGACATACTATATCCCATACTTCATACTACACAACTTAATACTATAGTGCATACTATACTACATACTATGCTACGTACTATACTACAAACTACACTACATCCTATACTTCATAGTACTACACTACATGATACTATACACAATGCGTTGAAATTCTTGGATGCAAGAGGTGTAAAAAGGATCTCTTCCTTTCTGAGTAGCTTCTAATGAATGGAGAGCGTCCTCGTCTCCCCTCAGCCCACCGGCCGGGGGACACGCAGCACGGAGAGGCCCACCATGATGCAGCTAGGGAGGTAGTTGAAGACGGTGGCTCTGAGCGTGAACACCTCCCCTCGGACCACCGAGTAGGGCAGCGTGAGGCTGACGAAGAAGGGCTGGAAGGCCACCAGCGCCGTGTCCCGGGACAGGCCGAAGCCCAGGGAGGAGGAGGTGCAGAAGGCCTGGGCCCGCCAGCTGGTGATGGTGTCAGGGAGCGTCTTCACCACGCTCACCGACCCGCTGTCTCTGCAGATGGAGAGGGTCACCACGTCAAATAGGGACCTCCAGTGTGTTAAGGGGGTGTGGTTGAGATTCAACCGCTCATTTAACCACCGTCATTTATCAGAAACGGCACAGCCATCAGCCAGAGATGACATACACTGAGGATATCCTTTCAAGATGACTAGGCCGGCCTTGCCGATAGTATAAGACCATTTGTCCATTTAAGACGGCTCAAAGCTGATGGGAGTGCTCGTGACCAATCAGGACATCTCTTCCCTGAGTGGTTGGGGGATCCCAGGCTCTTCTGAGGGGTGGGAGATGTTATTTTTACTGAAATGGTTTCAGTTCCATTTTAAAATGAGATACTTGTAACTCTGGCCAATAATCGTACTTCTGCAGACATCCTGCCCATTATTTCAATTTAGCAACATACTTCTCTAATTAGTGGAGCCTTAACCTGAAGAGTAGAGCACTAACCAAACGGGATCAGATCCTAGCACTAACCCACCAGGGATCAGATCCCAGCACTGACCCACCAGGGATCAGATCCCAGCACTAACCCAACAGGGATCAGATCCCAGCACTGACCCACCAGGGATCAGATCCCAGCACTGACCCACCAGGGATCAGATCCCAGCACTGACCCACCAGGGATCAGATCCCAGCACTGACCCAACAGGGATCAGATCCCAGCACTGACCCACCAGGGATCAGATCCCAGCACTGACCCAGCAGATCCAGGTTTCAGGAGTAGAGCACTAACCCGACAGGGATCAGCTCCCAGATCCAGGTGTCAGGGAAGTAGCTTCTCACAGTTTCTATTTTCTGCCGATTTCCCCGGTGTCTCGACCCTGACCCTGAATGGAGGTGATTTTCAGTGTCAGGCATGTCAGTTAGACATTGCTTAACATCCTCAAAGAACCGCCGATATCAAGGAACCTACCGTCATGATACATCATACCACCAAATGCATATCAAAATCCTGATATTCAGGGTAAAAAACAGGCGGCTGTTATACCTACCTACTCCACCACGGCTAGTATACACCCTTGTATCAGAGCTATATTTAGGGTACACACAGGTGGCTGGTTTCTTCACCTCAGAGTTGGTCACAAGTTTTATTCCAATTTCCTAAAAGTGTTTTAAAAAAAAAAGTGGAAAATGTTGTTTGTCATCGGCAGTAAGGAATTTAGAACGATACATAAATATTGTGGCAGACGGCAGGGAGGAGTGAGGGGAGTGGTATGTTTGGAGGAGAGGGGGTTACAACAAATTGTATCAATAAGAATATCGTTAACATCAGGGGTTGATTATGAGAGAGAGAGAGAGAGACTTTATTGATTACCTGGACCATCTGACTACCCCCCTGTGTACAGACCGCTTTGTTTGAGGACCCTCCTGGTGACGGCCCCTGGATACGGATTACCCTTTTCCCCACCCTGGTGATAGTTATTTACCCTGTAAATAAATCACCCCTTTGAACTGCTCTGTGTGTTGTATGGTTTTATCTGTTCAACTTGGTGGCTTGGAAACCCCACACCCACTGGCCTGCTACAATATATAAATAACATTATAAAAGGGCAATTTACATGTCAATATGCATAAGGCATCATGGTCCAAATATTATATTTGACATAATTATTGATGTACTTCCTCATGCCATCACTCATCCCTTACTTTAAAAACACTGTAGACGTCGTCCTTCGCGGTGGATTCCGCCGTCTCATACCCGGGCGGTAAGCAGCGATTCGGCTCACGGTCCTCCACTCGGTAGCTGAAGCCACTCAGCTTCTGCACAGGCAGCTTGTTGAACACCTTCAGATACCACGGATGAAAAGAGTGTTGGGACTGAGCAGGTGCAGCAGTCTGACATGAAAATTATACTCTTTGAAATGTTTTCCTTTTGAAATACGTCATGGCCAACTATGGTTTCAGTCATGAATTTGTGTTTTTTTGTTATGTAAGCCTGGGCTAGAATCCTGGGAGTGTTCAAATAAAATAAGCATAGACCGGAAGTACGGATGTCTCCAAAACCTAAAAGGTGCCCCCCCCCACCCCGTTATATAAAAAATATCTGAAACTTGTTTTTTGGGCATTCATTTTTGCCAAATGGACCCATAATGTCCGCCTGGAAAGTTTTTCTATCTATTGAAAGCTTAAGTAAACCTGAAAAAATAAAATCCTGGTAAAACTGGTAAACCAAAATTACCAAAAATGTGGGTCCCGGATTTATGGGATTAATTTCCAGATGATTGTGTTAAAAGGTTATCCAAAAATATGATTATGCAAATGAGACACCATTATTCAATCAATCTCAAATCCACAATTGTATTTGTCATAGTTAGCTGCCATATCACTATCTTTAAGAAACATTGCATTAAGTGTTATATAACAATATCCTGTTAGCCCTAAGCAGTCTTAACAGTAGCCAACTGTCAACTTCTTGTGCTGCTTAGTTCAGAAAAGTAAACAGTCGACAGACTGCTGTTCACTTTTGGATGCAAACCCCATGGTTTACGAAATGGGATTGCCCTAAAAGCCCTTTTGCATAGTACCGTATTTTCGCACTATATCTGACCCTTATTAATCATCCTTTGAGCTGGGTCATCATCACTGGTTGTCCTGGGATGGAGTCTATGTCTTTGGTAAGAGTGTGAGAACGTACATAAGAAGCGCTGAGCTCCTGATCCGGCTGCAGCAGAAGGATGCTCTGGTCCACCGCCCTGACGGAGCACAAGGATCCTGGCTGGCTCTCCAGGCGAAACGAGGCCTCTCCTCCAGGCAGCTCTCGATCTGCTGAGAACTCCAGCTTCACCTGGAGATAGCAACACAAAGAAGGGTTGCAGTACCAATACCATGTATTAATGGCCATTCTGATCAGTTCCTATTGCTGTCTTTATGTATGCTCATTTAGAAACCACAACTTGCATTGTCAAGTTAAACAATTTTCATTGCGTTTGGTCTTAGCATAACGTTACACTTTAAAGGGCACAGTAAAGTCACCATGAAATTCAATTGGACAATTTTTTTCTACCATGTCAATCAAACTCAAAGCTTTGTCAGCCATTTCAGATTGATGTTTAGCCTGTCACACCCTATTCTCGAAGCACTGGTCCACTGGGAAGTCCTTGTTATCCGCCAACACCTCCCCACTTGGCATCAAAGTGTACACCACCACTTGGGCATATGGGCTGAGGGCAGCTTTTCCAAGCAGGGGGATGGATAGCACTCCTTTGTTGACTAGATCGGAGGGAAGGGGAAGAATAAGGCATGGAGAGGCTAGTAGCAGCAATATAAAAAAAGGTCTACTAAAGAATAATTCGGAAAGATTTGCAGTAATAATATTGGAAATGATAAATGTTATGGCACATCCTTGATACATTCTTCTAAAATCGTTTTGAATTATTTGAAAGACCAAAGTCTTAACAGCTTTAGAAACGCTGTGTTTCATATGATTGGTGCGGGGGTGTTGTTAAACGTTTCCATAACGCCCGTCACGCTATCAAGCAAGGGAGTGGAGCGGTCAGAGAGGACCTCTCTTCCAGAGAGGTCCTCTCTGGAAGAGAAGCTTCATGAGTGGGACTTGCACATTAATTATTATTTTAATATCTATAGAAGGATATTTTACCGATTCCTTCTTTTACAGCAACTGGAAGATGCCCATGCCTCATTATTGCACCCTTGGACATCACCTAATCGACAGAGGGAGGGAGAAAGCGCTAAATCCAGAGCTATATCTCCAAATTACACGTTTTTTTATAAATAAAGCAAAGCGTTGAAGTGTTTGTGTAAAGTGTTTACAACGCTGACTCACGGTGTAGTAGAAGGGCAGTTCCTCCTGCCCCAGCCTAAGCTCCTCGCCCTGGATGATGTACTGGGCGCCCACCTGGGACTCCCCCTCACAGAGGCTCTTGTGGCCGTTGGCTGAGATCTTCACGAAGCTCTTGCTCTTAGAGTAGAACGGCCTCATGGTCAGTACTGCCGAGGGGTATGCAGGCAGGCGTTCCCCATGCACAAATGACTGCCGTTCTTCCTTGGGTCTAGAGCTTGCCTAAAGGAGGAGATATTACAACACATGTCAACTTTAAAATAAAAAAAAAAGTTATTTAAATACAGAAAGCATTGAGTGTCCCCCTGGGAAAAATCTTCTGATTGAACAGCTTCTCTGGGAGGTCCACTGACAGGGCCTTGATCCCACAGAGGTGTTGGTGTTGGAGGTTACTGGCTCACCCAGGGGAAACCCATGTGAACACGTGGAGAACATACAAAACCAGGACCCAGATACTTTTGCACCCAGGACCTTCTTGCCGCAAGTCAACGATACAACATACAGACACAAGGACAAACCTTAAGAACCACGCTGTTCTTCCACAGGGAGGTGTCCAGGGAGAAAGAAGCCATGCCGTTGTCTTGGGTCAGAAGCGTGAGGTTGTACGACGCTGCATTGACGTCCACGTATAGATATACCACCTCGTCCCCCACCGCCTTCCTGTCTATTCCAGTCAGCTTGACCTGGAACCCAAGGAAGGAAACGTACACACACAAGTTTTAAATATTTATAAAAAAACAAAGATAAAAAAAAATTACACACAGTACATACATATATATATATATAGAGATTTAATTTGATGGCCAATATCCATTACCTTGCCCTCGAATGGGATCCCTGGCTTATAGGCAGCATTATCTGCAACATTCTCAAATGTGAGTTCTCTGACATTAACAGAGAAGGGCGTTTGGCCACTGGCTTGAATGACCACCCCTACAAAATATACAGGCAACGGTCATTATGTGACACCAACACTGACAATGTCTTGTTTTGTCTGCAAAACAACTAATTCATGCAATCATAAACCTACCAGTGCCATACTCCTCCATTTCAGCCGTCACATCAAACATGTCCCGGTACATTTTATCTCTTGGGCCAAATTCTGATACCCTAATGAAGTGCGCTGCACAGCCCGTTCTGTCCGTCTGGGAGATAGAACGAAAAAGTGGTGCGAAGGTTAGCCAACACCTTCTGAAACCAAATAGATCAAGATCTAGAACACATATAAGCAGCATATATATATATATGAGGCAAATGACAAATAAGAGGAGTAATATTTCTATTTGAGTGATAATTTCTGTAAATGTTTGATTTACCTAACCCAAAATAACCCCAACACCCCATGCATCGGATGATATTTAAAAATGTCTAGAATAAGTCGGGTTCATGTAGGAAGTATTTACGAGTCACATAACTGCCAGCCAACCCCCTAGGCTGCAAGGTCTAGTTACCACTTGCCTGCAGTTGTGATGTCACACAGAGGTCTTCTTGCGGGACAGGATAACGCCGTACAAAATGGCCCTGGCCCTCTCTACAAACTACCACCTTGATGGTCCCAAGGACAGGCTTTCCATAGGTGTATCTGTCAGAAGGAGCGCCTCGCAAGGCATTGGTGGATTAACAGTGGGAGGAAGCGATGATGACCACAGGCATGATGGGACTCAAGGGCATTTTCCATGAATTCAGCATTGTGGACACTCACCTTCCACAAATTTGTATGGGGACTTCTTGTTGTAAAATATTTATGACATTAGGTAGTCTAATGTTGACGGCATATTTTGGCAAAACTGAAAGGACAAGACTAAGTATCATTTTCCAAGCATGAAAAACCGCCTAATAAAATCCATCAGAATTAAAAATGTTCCATTCAAAATGTTTCTAAAACAACATTTACTGTGTACCAGTACGTGTGTTCACATGTGTGTATTTGTTGCAGTCGGGGGCAGACCGTATTCCAAGATGTCAAAGGAGCGAGAGGTGCTCTCTCCTTTCTCCGTCCAGGCGGTGATGGTGTAGGGTCCCTGGGCGGCCTCTGGACTCATGGGGTGAGAGAGGTCCAGGATGCCACTGACGGCGGCCCTATCCAGCCACTGCGCGATGCGGTTTCTGTTGGGGTCCTTGGCATCAAGTGAAAGACATGGAGACATGTACTAAATCACTGCGAATCGAGCAGGTATTGCTGTACTTACAAATGCAATTGATTATTTAAAACCCCCAAGATTACTCCATTTCCCTCCTATGCAAAGTCCATGGGATTTGCGGGGGTGTATAATACCTTATTTATCAATGGTTGGAATGAAACTATTGAAAGATATTGAAATATATATACACCAAAATGTAGAAAAATGTATTATGTAGTACATTTGAAGAGTTCTTACCTGAAGCTCAACTGTTTTATACTGCAAATAAACGGGAAGGATGTTTTTAGTCATTTTATATTTATTTTCATAAATACATTTCTAGCTTTGTATGGCCTTATCATACTATTTGTATTTTCTATTCTTTACTCACAAAAGTATTTTCCTTCATATTATCTTTAGCTGAGTAATTATAATCACAAAGACCTTTTTATATGACATATCAATAGGAAATCCTTCCATATTGACACCAAAAGAATAGTAGTATGGAAGGTAATGGAGAGCGCACCAGAGAGCTCAGCCTCCACCCCCCGTCTGGAGGGCGGCTGGGGTCAGTTTGACTGACAGGAACAATTCATGGCCCTCCAGTTTGATGAAGGATTGTAAATAAGACGACATCACGTACCAGCTCATTGAAAGGGATGAAGCCAGCGTCCATGGAGACGATCCGGAACTGGACTACAAATAAATAAATTCAGGTGTATTCAAATATACAGGTGCTGGTCATATTATTAGAATATCATGAAAAAGTTGATTTATTTCATTAATTCCATTTAGAAAGTCAAACCTGTAGAATGTATACATTCATTCCAAACAGACTGATACATAATAAGTGTTTTTTGCCAAAAAGAAGATGATTATAGCTGACAACCAATGAAAACCCTAAATTCAACATCTCAGAAAATTAGAATATGGTGAAAAGGTCAGATATTGAAGACACTTGGTGCCACACTCTAATTAGCTAACTAACTCAAAACACCTGGAAAAGCCTTTAAATGGTCTCTCGTTTTGATTCTGTATGACACACAATCATGGGGAAGACTGCTGACTTGACAACTGTCCAAAAGATGACCATTGATACTTTAAAGAAGGAGGGCAAGACACAAAAGGTCATTGCCAAAGAGGTTGGATTTTCCCAGAGCTCTGTGTCCAAGCACATTAATAGAGAGGCGAAGGGAAGAAAAAGATGTGGTAGAAAAGAGTGTACAAGCAAGAGGGATAAACGCGCCCTGGAGAGGATTGTCAAACAAAACCGATTCAAAAATGTGGGGGAGATCCACAAAGAGTGGACTGTAGCTGGAGTCAGTGCTTCAAGAAGCACCACACACCGACGTATGCAAGATATGGGCTTCAGCTGTCGCATTCCTCGTGTAAAGCCACTCTTGAATAAGAGACAACGTCAAAAGCGTCTCGCCTGGGCTCAAGACAAAAAGGACTGGACTGCTGCTGAGTGGTCCAAAGTTATGTTTTCAGATGAAAGTAAATTTTGTATCTCCTTTGGAAATCAAGGTCCCAGAGTCTGGAGGAAGACAGGAGAGGCACAGAATCCACGTTGCCTGAAGTCCAGTGTAAAATTTCCACAGTCAGTAATGGTCTGGGGTGCCATGTCATCTGCTGCTGTTGGTCCACTGTGTTTCCTGAGGTCCAGGGTCAATGCAGCAGTCTACCAGGAAGTTTTAGAACACTTTATGCTGCCTGCCGCGGACCAACTTTATGGAGGTGACGATTTCATTTTCCAACATGACTTGGCACCTGCACACAGTGCCAAATCTACCAGTACCTGGTTTAAGGACCATGGTATCCCTCTTCTTGATTGGCCTGCAAACTCACCTGACCTTAACCCCATAGAAAACCTATGGGGTATTGTGAAGCGGAAGATGCGAGATGCCAGACCCAACAATGCTGAAGAGCTGAAGGCCACTATTAAAGCAACCTGGGTTCTCATAACACCTGAGGAGTGCAACAGACTGGTCGACTCCATGCCACGCCGTATTGCTGCAGCAATTCAGGCAAAAGGAGCTGCAACTAAGTATTGATTGCCATACATGCTGAAACTTTCCATGTTCATACTTTTCAGTTGGCCCACATTTCTAAAAAATCATTTTTTGTACTAGTCGTAACTAATATTCTAATTTTCTGAGATACTGAATTTGGGATTTTCAGTAATTGTCAGTACTAATCATCCAAATTAAAAGAAATAAATATTTCAAATATATCACTCTGTGTGTAATGAATTGATATAATATGTAAGTTTCACGTTCTGAATATAATTACTGAAATAAATCAACTCTTTCATGATATTCTAATAATTTGACCAGCACCTGTATATTCAAGTGTGGACATTCAGATTGCACATGAGTCAAAGGTGATCACAAACAATCAAAAGGACAGCCATATTTTCTAATAAAACAATAATCAAAACTAGAACAATTTGGTTTCAAGGAAACCAAACCCTCCGAGGTATTTCAGATGAAACCCCTCTATCCATAAGTGATATGGATCAATCCTAGTCCAAAGTTCCCCTTAAAAGGTATTTCAGATGAAACATGATGTAGACGGTCACTAATGCCCCTTTTCCACCAACAGTACCAGCTCACCTCGCCATGACTTAGCGTGGCACAACTTGGTTTGGTTTCAGGCACGTTGTGTTTCCATCTAGAAAGTATCTCTTTAACGTGGGCGGGTCATCATAGCACGCATGCACGAAACTGCGACATATATGCGACACATTATCAGACAGTGTTATGCACAGAAGCGTCTCCACCTCTGTCACGGTCCACGGCGTGCTCTTGCGCGCTGATCCTGCCATGTTCAATTATCAATCACTATTTTTGACGCTGATGCTAGTATTTAAAGATGCCGGGTGTTGGTTGTCGGGTGTCGGGTGTCAGGCTCGGACGTCGCGCTCATCATTATTCGGCCAGTGGCGTAACTCTGGCCAATCAGTGGCCAGTAGGCTGTTTACGGTATGATCAGATCAGCTCTCTTGGAACCTCGACGGAGGTGAGACTGAAAAAGTACCAGACACCAGGTAACTAATTTTGGCGGACCGAGTCGAGGCAAGTTGAGCTGGTACTGTCGGTGGAAAAGGGGCATAAGCAATATGGAATTAATCCTGGTCCAAAGTTCCCCTTAAAGGTATTTCAGACTAAACATGATGTAGTGGGTCTCTAAGTGATATGGATTTAACCTGGTCCAATGTTCCCCCTTAAAGGTATTTCAGATTAAACACGATGTAGTGGGTCGCTAAGTGATGGATTAATCCTGGTCCAAAGTTCCTGTTAAATACACAACAGTTCTTATCATGCCCACCCCCCTCAGGTTGTTGTGGGTGGAGACGGTGAAAGGCTGAACAGCAATATGAAAGAATAAGAGTCTGCCAGAAGTGGTTAGGAGGCATTGTCTATGTATTGATGAAGGACGGGGACTAGCTCAAACAGACTTTTGGTTTTCCTTTCACAACAGCAAGAGAATACAAATATAATTTCCAGGTTCACGGAAGCCCAAAAGCCTACGCTTTGATCCAACCTATTTATTGCAGTAAACAAAAAATGCAGAGCAAAATTTGTGACTACTGCAATACAGTGTTTCCCTCTCCCTGTAGGCTGGAGGCTTGTGACGGGGTGAGCACATGTGTACCAGTCTGTCCAGGCTTGTAGAGCGGCTTGTCCGTCACGATCAGATGAAGGAAGGCTGGAGGGGCGATGAGGACCTTGGTCTCCTTGCTCATGACGGCACTCTCCCCCTGGATGGTCACATTGACCGTGGCCACCGTGCTGCTGGTCACAATGGGAACCTGCAACACCACCCGCCCCATCATCAAGGGCTCAACGTAGCTTTGAGGTACAACAACGATGCACTGAGATACATTCTGCTGACGGACGCCCCGACCCCGACACCAGTACCTGGACGCCGGCCCCATACAGGACTCATGTCCTGGTACAACCTCACCCATATAACCACCACATACCACGTTACGCAACATGACGTAACATTGAAGAGCCAGGAACCCCAAACATTGTAGTTACTCTTAAACGTGGTTATCTATGCGTTAGTGGTTACATTACAGTGGTTAGTAGGGGTAGTAGGGGGGGGTCTAGACTACTGATGATGAATGGGACTTTGGATAAAACCCTGCTCCGTTGAAATTTGTTTAAATAATGAAGTCATTTGTTGGTATTTCTCTACTAGAGGAGCAGACCTGAAAGGTGGAGCAGCCGTAGTAATCCGTGGAAACCGTCTCCTCCAGGATGACGGTGCTCCCGGACTGCGCCTCCAGAGTCACCCTGAGGGCCAGCGGCTCCGGGGGGGAGAGGACGTGGGCGCACAGCGTCTCAGATGCCCCTCCGGTCACCCTGGAGCTCACAGTCACGGCGTAGATGCTGACGAGAGGAGGAGCAGCGGGGATCGTGATGTCTGTGGTCAATATTAACGGGATTTCTCTTCATTGATGCTCCCATCTGATTAATATTACAACTTATTGTTTACGTATGAAATATAACTATATTATTGGATATGTTCATGTGCTTAGATGTTTTGGTCTTTGTATTAATTGTACCTACTATTCTTGAATCATTGTTATTTCTGTCTGTCTTTTACACCCTGGTATAACCAAAAGCATATCCCTTGGTGGACTTGATTGCAAGCAATGTAAAGGAAAAAACACTCAAATGCTTCTATGTACAAACATTCCTGTGTAATGGCAGATTGGTTCAACAGTACTAATGATGTGTTCAAAAACGTTCCCAAAACCCCTGATATTATTTTTCTGGCTAAAGATAGGAGGGAGGAGCTGTTGATGGAGGTAGGTTGGGTCTTTGACCTATATATGGACATAGCCTTTTATGACAAAATAACCAAATACCAGCCCATCAGTACAAGGATCAGAGACATAGGTTATGAATGCAAATTGTTAGCATTAATCTTTGGCAGTTTGGGGCAAGTCCACAAACTCACAGTCAGTGGGCTTGGACTGGCAGGGCTCTCAAAAACCAGAGGTAAAAAACTGGCCAAATTCTGTTCTATTTCAGCTACAATAGGCAGCCTTGCTGTGTGGCACAGGTGATGTTTCTTGTATCCTTGAGTATCAAAGCCTGTTATCTTGTTATCTAATATTTTTATCCTTTCACTGTACTTTCTCTGAATGTAATTTGGTGGATTCAAATAAATTATTCAAATGTGCGTGCGTGCGTGCGTGATGTACACCAACCTGTTTTGAGAGTGCACGATTGCATAACAGCATTTGGTGTTGTCCAAGTAGGGGCGGATCTACAGGGGGGGGGGCCCACTTTAGAGCCTTTCAACCCCAGCTGCCCCCCTAACCTTTTGTTCTTAAAACTGTAGGCCTATTTGTAAAATAAATGAAACCGCCACTATGTCCACAAGCCTCTCAAAGCATTGAAACAAACTAGAAAATGAACCGAAGGTGAAGATTTGGAAATGTAATCTTAGGCCCATTCCCCTCAAACGTAACCTCTTGCAACAAAAAACGGTGTTGTATTAGAAGTCTTGTAGGCAGTGGCGGTTGGTGATCAAAAATGTTGGTGGGGCACAGTAATAGACTGGGGGTCTGGGGGTCCCCCCCCCCCCTAAAAAAATGGAATTTAATAGATTTGATTTCCTGTATTCTGGTGCATTTTGGGGATGGCCGTATACCTATTTACCTACTATTCATTCAGATTCATAGCCTACATCCTGACTTGCAGGGCCTAGACAAGCTTACACTGCATATACAGACCTACTTTATGGCCATTCCACCAGCCATCGCTATTTCACCCATTCATTGTTGTTATTCTGATATTGAGACAAATCATGATCACTGTCCTATAGCGTCCATTTTTTGTGAGTCTCAATGTCTACTTCAAATGAAGTTGGAAATATGGGACAGTTGCTTCATTTTGTTTATATGCTACAGGCCGAAAGACTAAATTAATATGTAACTTACTTGGTCCTTTTAAGTGTAACATTGCTTGGGGAGTCCAATTCCTCCACTGAAAAGGGTGGAAAGTGCTTACTTCTAACTCTCTGCTAGTTAGCGATCCATCTCTTCTCTACATGTAGTAGCGAATGCTGCTGAGGCAGGTACCCTATTTGATTGATTCGATGAATCGTCCAATCATGTGGTGATAACAAAAATTGGCCTGGGGCGCACACTGGTGCGACCCGAGGGCGAATTTTCTTGCGCCAATGAAAAGCTGACTCTGCTTGATAGACAGCAAAAAGTTAGCGAGTTTAGATTGACTTCAACGTGGCCGGCGCCCCTGACTTGGAGGAGGGCTTTATTTCGAATGACCAATAACAAGCCTAGCCCAAATCATTGACGTTCTTCAGACGCATTTAAATGGTTGCTGGCAGTGACATGTATATCACACAATTAAACGATAAACGCTATGTATTTTTGTTGATTTATTTCGTATTGATAATAGTTGCTTAATAGTTGGCAGATATATTCAAGTGAATATTTCACGGAGGGGCGGCGCCCTAGCGCTCTCCCACCGCCACTGCTTGTATGCCTACGTTTAAGGATTCTTCCCACGTACTGTCGTCTCATGCCCCCTTGCCGAGACCCTTTGCCACCCCATGTCTATGTTCCAGATCCGCCAGTGTTGCCCCGTAATGGATTTTGAAACGAAATATCTTATATCGCTAAGTGTGTTTCTAACGTTGCTGCATAAACCCAGATCCACGGACCTGCCTTAAGTGTGCATACTTACGTTTCGTTGAGGTGGGCGCGGGTTGGAGACCAGGCAAACGCTGTCCAAACCAGCACGCATAGCAGGATAGGTGCCATGATGCTGCTTTCTGCGGAACACACCAACCAGAGTGTGGCCACGGGAGGTCCAGCTGCTCAGAGTATGAAGCAAACCCATTTAATCAGGCTATTTATACCCCAACTATCCAGCCACTCCTACCAAAATCAGGCGGACCACTGCCTCCTCCCTAGTCCCCATGAGAAGTCGAATTTAGGGGAAGTCCAAAAAATAAAAAAAAAGTCCATTCCCCCCATTAACACCCACACCCCCAGTTTGAATCCATGCAGAACAGCAGAAGCCAGTCAAGGCTTGCTTTGAGTAAATGTTTTTAAATGAGCAAGATTTCACAGGGATGAAGATGTACAGATTCTCTTAGTACATTATAAAAAGCGTTTGCAATATGAATGAGCTATATGTAATGCGTGGTGGGACAGCAAATGGCAACGTGCCAGCGACCCTTCAACAGGAATGACCATGAGTACGGGCCGCCTGCTCCTGGTAGCAGCCGACTGCAGTTCCAGAGGTGGTCAGTGGAGGGCAGCACCGCTGTCGGGCTGCTGGGATAGTTATTCATGTTTCTTATTTTTCTTTCTTCTATCTAGGGAGGAGCTCATTAAAATCTGCCTTCCCAATTTGGGGTGATGAAATCTGTATTAAATCAATATTAACCCCCTCCTCCTCTTCCTCCTCCTCCTCCTCCTCATTTTTTCATTGCCCCAGCAGAATTCCTATTAAACATGTATGGAGCACATTTCTAATCTACCATCTGTTGATTCCCCCTCCCCCCACCATCCCATCACACACCCTAACCATGCAGGCATGCACACACACATACACAGAAACAAATACACTCTCACACACACACACACACACACACACACACACACACACACACACACGTATGCAGGCACACAGACACACATGTTCACACACACACACACACACACACACACACACACACACACACACACACACACACACAAAAACACACACGCACGCAAACAGGGACGCATATAAACACCAATGCAGGCACGAGCCCAAACACACACACACACACACACACGCATGCAGGCCTGCACACAAACACACACACACACGCATGCAGGCATGCATACACAAACACACACACACACACATGCATACAGTTAAGCCCTTTGCTGTGGCTAGAGCACAGTTGGGGTTGTGGGCAGAGGAGCCAGTGAGGAACAGGGTATGTTCCTCAAATACTTCATTCGCTTCTGTCACGGCCTTTTAAAAAGCTGGAGCATATATCGGCCGATATAGAGCATATATCGGCCTTAAGGCCGATATATGCTCTGTTTTAGACGTAACGCGTAAGCACGTAAGATACATAAAACCCCCCCTTGCGCGGTAAAATATCCCCCCTTACGTGCTTAAGTGCGTAGGCCCAAATTCCTGACTATGCGACTAAAACACTACGGCCCTACGCAGCTCGCAAAGACTGTGATTGGCCAGCTAACCACATCCTTTCAGGAGTCTCACATTTCCGTTTTTTTCAGCATAATAGCGCCATTTTTAAAAGGCCGTGACAGAAGCGAATGAAGAAGTTTGAAGAAGGAGAAGAAGAAAACACAAGAACGAATTATGATAATTATAAACAGTACCGCGGGAAGTAGGGGTGCTGGGGGTGCTGCCGCACCCCCTGTCTGAGGCCCTGTCTTATCACAGAAAACGATTATTTCTAAAAATCCGGCCAAAGTGGAGATTTCTGAAAACGCCGGTTATGTGTTGTGTCAACGGGGAGAAACGGGATTTTAGGTTCTGAAGCGTCACATTATGCACCAGGAAATGCTTAACGTCATGTGAGCGCCCGCTGTACCGTATTGGTCCGAATATAAACACAAACGCGACCTATGTTTGGAAAAAAGATTTGAAGACCAGATCTTGTTTTTATAAATAAATAAATTGTATTCATTGAAATAATATACGAAAATTAAAAGGCATAGAATAAAACACTGCATTGCCACTAAACAGTAGTGCAAATAGGCCGTACTGATGTGTACACAAAAGACTATTCCTGACACTCCTCTGCCCCGCTGTGTTCGCTCTGGCTGTGGTCGCTCCGCACTGTTTCGGCCCGTGGCAAAGCGGGTCATCGTCGCTGCTGTCCAAGGCATTTTGAGACGCAGCATTTATGTAATGCTCATATGACCTAGTGCTGAAAAAAAGTTATATGATCAAGTGTGAGGGGAGCGGTGGCGCGCTAAACTTGTTCTGTGAGCAGCTGGATGTGAACCATGGGGTGAACACAACGATCGATTTTCGACTGTGCGCACATGCACTGGTGTAATTGAGCTGCGGTGCTATATATCTTTTTTATCAATGTAACGAGTTGCGAGTCGAGTCCAGGCTGAGTTTTTTTTCCAGCACCCCCTAATACGTTTCTGCGGCTATGATTATAAATATAAACAAGCCAGCGATTTCCACTTCCACGCCCACAGATTCGTTCGTTGCTCCCCCTACTGTTCTGGCGGAGAATCCCCTTGCAACACGCGCAGTCCTTAAGGAACCTTACGGGAACCGTAAATCAAAACTTGTCTAAAACAAGTCCCTTGTGTAAATTACGTGCTTACGTCTCTGCGTCTAAAACGACCCTAAATAGGCCTTTAACCCTAAACATAATTATTTGAATATAAATGAATTCATTTATTGCTGGTTAGTAAGCATATCAATTACACCATAAGAAAATAAAATGCCAACTTCCCATTTAAGAAAGACTGCTGGGGGTAGTTAATTTCCACACCAACATAAGTTTAGCCTTTTTTTTTCCACATGTGAATTGGAATTCAAGTGGCCTAAAACATTCCCGTTGGCCAAGTCCGACCTAAGTGATTCTCACTGTTGGCGATAACCTGATTGAAATCAATACGACAAGAATGCATGGATCAAAGAGCGCTTGTTTTAGTCAATCTTTGGAAAATTGTAGTTTCACACCAGGCCGGCGCATACTTCCGCAATCCACCAGTGCTCAGAGGCCAAGCCTGGTATTGCAGCTGTTTAAAGCCCAGTTCAGACCAAAGATTCACCTTGCAACGGCTTGCAATGAGACGGTTTTAGAACGTCGCAGGGGCGGTGTGAACGGGCCGTTGCAAGCCGTTGCAAGGCGTCGCAAGGCGTTGCAAGGAGTCGCCAGAGATTGAACATGTCAAATCGCAAGGTCCATTTTTAGAACGCGGCGATTTAACTATTCCTCTTCAGCCAATCACAGCACAGAACAACTTGTACGTCACGGCCTTACTCCGTCCCGGTACCGTACTGTCGTAGTTTGTTGATGTATTTGCACTTTTAATTTTGCTGAATTCTACGACGAATAATTGTGTCCAAATACAGATATGAGGACGACAAATGACCTGAAAAGATTTGGTTGGGGTTTGTCTCATTTTTCCTGCATTTACAGTGTGGGCGCAGAATTCGACGGTGCGCTAGATTGATTGTGGCATCGTTGATTGCGACCTGCGTTGCTTCTGGACTCTGTGATGATCGCAGACACGAATAATTGTGTCCAAATACAGATATGAGGACGACAAATGACCTGAAAACACTTGGTTGGGGTTTGACTCATTTTCCCCGCATTTACAGTGTGGTCGCAGATTTCGACGGTCTGCTGTCATGAATTGTGACCCATCGGGAATTGCGACCTGCTCCTTGTGGACTCTGTGATGATCGCAGACATGAATAATTGTGTCCAAATACAAATATGAGGACGACAAATGACCTGAAAACATTTGGTTGGAGTTTGACTCATTTTCCCCGCATTTACAGTGTGGTCGCAGATTTCGACGGTCTGCTGTCATGAATTGTGACCCATCGGGGATTGCGACCTGCTGCTTGTGGACTCTGTGATGATCGCAGACATGAATAATTGTGTCCAAATACAAATATGAGGACGATAAATGACCTGAAAACATTTGGTTGGAGTTTGACTAATTTTCCCCGCATTTACAGTGTGGTCGCAGATTTCGACGGTCTGCTGTCATGAATTGTGACCCATCGGGAATTGCGACCTGCTCCTTGTGGACTCTGTGATGATCGCAGACATGAATAATTGTGTGCACATACAGATATGAGGACGACAAATGACCGGAAAATGCAATGTATCCAACAACGGGTAATCTAAACTAACTGTAAGCTCCAGCTATTTACTCCAATGCAGATGTAGTAGAGAATGACAAGACATAGTAACTCTAGCCTACTCTCAAGTAAAATAAAAATAAAACTAATTGCAAACCTAACTAATCGCAAACCTAACTAATCTAACCTAACCTACGCAAATGATGATGTTGCGGCTCTCAGCATGTGCCAGAGCGTTCACAGTTGCTATGGAAACCACCTAGCGTCGCAGCCCGTTGCAGCCAGTGTGAACTGCCCAGTTTTAGAACGTTGCAGCCCGTCTCGTTGCAAGGCGTTGCAAGGCGTTGCGAGTTGCAAGCTGTTGCAAGGTGAATCTTTGGTCTGAACTGGGCTTAAGCCTATGGTTTAAGCTGGCTGTGGACGGGGGTCCGTCATTTCATGTGGCCCAGAAGTAGATATCGCCGTCCACTCCAATACAAGTGGGGAACAGGATTGTGTCTCCGCAAAAAATGTCTGGATATCAATCAAAGGCTCATAATTACCTTCATGCCATGTCCTAAAAAAAGTAAGTTTTTTCTTTCCAAAACGCCACCTCAAGCGTTTTATTAGCCGTTATCTCGCTGGGGAAGAGGGGTGTGCAGCTGAAAGGAGTCGTAGTGAAACAAATGGCATCCGAGAGGGCCTAGTTCAGTGCTCCGTTAACGTGTCCGATTTTTGGACTGGTTCTTCTGCTGCTCAATAACTCTCACGGTCCTATGCTTGCGATCATTGTGATTCATCATGTATTGATCAATTTATTCAAAAGATCCAAAGACAAAGAAGCGGTGCATTACGGTATCAGTTCTATATTTCTGCATCCGGTACGTCACGGACTAGGCCACGTGTCTTGGCCCCATAACGCGGAAGCAAATCGCTCCTGTATGTTACCCTGCGCCACTGAGCAGTTTGTATAGAAATGAATGGGCGGCCATTTTCCAGTCCCTGGTCCATCCTTTATTATGTCCATGTTTCACACGAGAGACGCTAGAGGTCAGCAATACCCGCAATGACGTCAGTTAATAAGAGTGGAGTCGAATTATTTTAAACAGTGCTCGTTTTTCCTATGTTCGAAAGGAAGCACCTTTTCATCTCTCCTTGACCCGATGACGTTTTCCACAAACGTTAAAGGCCCACTATGCAACTTTTTTATGAAGGTATTATTGTAGCAAAAGTCTTTAGCACCTGTAACTGCAGAATTTGAATGCGTACACTAAAGTCACAGTAAATTTGAAGTCGTATATATTTATTTTGCATGTGTACTCTGAAGTCACAAATGTGTAACAGTACATTTGTAGTCGTAAAAAAAATATATTTTTTTTTTATACCATTGTAAACACAAAATAGGGTCTACGAGTACGCTAATCTGTGTTACAGGTGCACAAATCCTTTTGCTACAATTATTGCAGCGCAGTTGGTGCAAAACACATTCGCACACCCGTGTTTCACAATCTGAGAACATGCCCAAAAGGTGTGCATTCGTAAACCCAAATTTGAACAAATGCATCAGAAGTTGCACATCTGTGAACGCTATGTTAATTCAGCATTTTAATGAGCGAGCATAAAACCATTTTACAACTGCTCGAATCTGCTCCTGCAAGTCTCAGCTGTGGGGTTTTTTGCAGGTTGTTTTGCAACACCCCTAGGTGGTAAATGTGTAGCAAAAGTATTCGTATCCGTAGATGACAGAGCGTCCGTGAGCGGGACAAAATAGTCCCGCCCATAATTTCCTAATCCAATGAAAATCGCCGGCAGGGATGCATTTCTCAAATTACAGTGACGGCTGGTGGTGATTTTGGGTGGGTGGGCTAAAGAATGCATTACATTTATCAATACTTCACAGGGCTCCAGACGCCATGAGGTCACCTTTATATCTCTGTTCATAACTTTCATATAATGTGAATGATTTTTAAACAAGATTAAGGTGTAGAGAAAGGCATGTCTTTATTTGAAGCGCAATTATAAATAGAAGAAAAATAAGGTGTTTAAAGTGCTTCACTGAGCTGAAATTGAACATTTCGAACTAAACCATTAAGCAAAATAAAACTTTTTTTGTGCTTAAAGTATTACACAATTAAAATGTTGACTGGTCGCCCTTTGCGCAAAATGCAGCTGTAGACGATCACACACTCTTTGGTAGAGACGTCTGTGTCGCCGTCAATCATGAAGGACATGTAGGCCTATGTGGCGTTTCCGACGTCCGCAGCTGTCTTTTGCTTTAAGGTGTCGCCCATTAGGCCTACTGCAATGAATTGTTCACATGCCATCTCATTGCTATACGTCGGGTTGATCTTTAATCCATTTCTCTTCATGAGAATAATTTCGGATTTAAATTGAGTTACTGTGCAACTCCTCTTTGGCAATGTTGTATGCAACATTAAATGAGATCATTTCCGATTCCTTAGAGAACCTTATTGTTACTGCCTGTCGCTGAAATGCAGCTTGGAGAGGGGCCACTTTCTCTACACACTTGTCACGTCATGTTGGGTTATTTAGACAGCTTTTTAAATGTTTCGATACGAAACGTAGTTGACCCGCTTACAAATGCACCATTACCGGCCATATTCTGACCGCACTCCTGACCTTATTCTGTACATCGTTTGGTTGATGTGTCCCCAATCTTTTCACTTCCAATTTTTCCTCCAAAGACATTAAACAAAACCGATTAGAAAGTAAATAATCCACTTCATTCATTTTCATGCTAACTCCCGCCATACTGCACTTGCGCTACTGTGCTGTGCTGTGATTAGTCGAAGGTCACTGTACTGTAGCTACCTACTGTGCTAGGTCAGCCTTTGGGCTAAACTAATTTAGCCCAAATGGGAAGCATATGAAGGGGGCGTGTCAGGGCACCTGTCAATCAAACGTCAATGGAAGCTTACGCTACTGCGCTTGGGCTGAATACATTTAGCCCATTCACAGGAAAAAAAAACGAAGATATATATATCCTGGGTTTTTCTGTCACTTTTTGGTGCTGTTGCTCCTTTAGGTTCTACCAACATTTAAAACAATATGTTCTAAGTTTTTAATATTTTTTTTATTTTCACTGTAAGAGGGCTTGCCCTGTTAGCCCATTTATACCAGCCGTCCCTGACTGGGACCCATCGCGTGCCAGCCATGGAGCTATAAAGATCGCAGCATTCTCAGCGCGGGTACGTTTCTTTCTGGAGAAGTGAAGAGGGCGTCCTACTGAACGGAGGTGGGTATCCTACATTATGTAAAATGAAATGACTTAGTTCAAGTGAATTCTCCCCAAAGTATTGCATTAACTTTTCTGAATTTATGTTATGGCGACCATTAAAATACATTCAAGGACATTTGCGGCATGTTAATGAAATACTTTGGGGGGAATTCACTTGAACTAAGTCATTTCATTTAACATAATGTAGGATACCCATCTCCGTTCAGTAGGACGCCCTCTTCACTTCTCCAGAAAGAAACGTATCCCGCGCTGGGTATGCTGCGATCTTTATAGCTCCATGACTGGCACACAGTGGGTCCCAGTGTAATTTGAGAAATGCATCTCTGCCGGCGATTTTCATTGGATTATGAAATTATAGGCGGGACTATTTTGTCCCGCTCACGGACGCTCTGTCATCTACGGATACGAATACTTTTGCTACACATTTACCACCTAGGGGTGTTGCAAAACAACCTGCAAAAAACCCCACAGCTGAGACTTGCAGGAGCAGATTCGAGCAGTTGTAAAATGGTTTTGTGCTCGCTCATTAAAATGCTGAATTAACATAGCGTTCAAAGATGTGCAACTTCTGATGCATTTGTTCAAATTTGGGTTTACGAATGCACACCTTTTGGGCATGGTCTCAGATTATGAAACACGGGTGTGCGAATGTGTTTTGCACCAACTGCGCTGCAATAATTGTAGCAAAAGGATTTATGCACCTGTAACACAGATTAGCGTACTCGTAGACCCTATTTTGTGTTTACAATGGTATAAAAAATATATATATTTTTTTTTACGACTACAAATGTACTGTTACACATTTGTGACTTTAGAGTACACATGCAAAATAAATATATACGACTTCAAATTTACTGTGACTTTAGTGTACGCATTCAAATTCTGCAGTTACAGGTGCTAAAGACTTTTGCTACAATAATACCTTCATAGCGGAAGTATCCTCGAAAATGTAGTCAGATTGTAGTTTCGAAAATGCTTTACAGCACAGACACGCACCCAAACATGGCACCGGCTAGATATAAACAGCCATTTGCGAGGCAATTGTTGCATTCATCATGGATCAATCGACTGATAAGGGACCCAAGAGGCGACCGTCGGTGGAACAAAAGAAGAATGGACCAGAAAAGAGATCAGACACGAGTGAAAGGGGAACTATGCAACTTTTTTGGCTTGATTTACCTTAATATAACAGGCTAAGAGTCATTGCGATGGTTCTATTATACGTTTTTGTTCGATTGTTCGTTGTTTCGACTCACCCTTGCGCATCTTGGCGGAGAAAAGGAATGTTTCTGCCGGCGACCCGCCGCCCACTCTCGCGGGATTCTCGGGTCTCGCGAAGTAACGAATTGCTTTACGGCACAGACCCCCAAACACGGAACCGGCTCGATATAAACACAAGTCACTGTTGTTGCCCCTTTCACACCGCCCCGATTTTGCGAGCTGGGCTAGAACTAGAACCGCTTTTACGCCGGGGGCAGGGGGCGGAGTTATCCGTACCTTCATAAACACGAAGACCAACGAAGACCGGCATTTTTTTAAAACACCGAAGTAAACAATGGACGTGAATCCGTGTATGGTTCTTTTTTGTTTTTTTCAGATTTTGTTTTAAATCGGAATATTCAAAGAACGAACCATACACGGATTGAATCGACCTTCAACGCGTCCACGCGCCAACGCAGCTAGATGAGTCCATGTCCATGCAAGTGAACGGAGCGTTCCCTCTTCGTCATAACTATCAAACCAAACATCCTTCACATTCACAGAGCGAACATTATGAAAGTAAAATGCACATTTCTCGCTAAAAATGTTTTCATAAACGCATTTAATGGCGTAACTATGTTACTATTTCCACCCAGAATAAAGAAAGATGTCGGCCGTATGCTTCTGTCCAAGCTCACTAGCGGAGACGTTTGCAGTGACGTCATGACGTTGCTCACGCCGGCTCCATGGCTGGCTCTGGCCGGTGTGAAACCAAGGGACTCTCTAAATCGACGCCACTTCGACCTGGGCGGGACTTTACGTCCTACGTCACTCGCTATGGGTGTGCATGTGTGCGCATAGCCGTCACTCGCGATGGGTGTGCATGTGAGAAAGGTTTTGGCTTTAGTGTCTATGGGTTGGTAATAACGGTTCTGATGATTTTTCTGATGGAAAAGTGGTCTTTTATTTCCATAATCTTTGTTCAGTGAACGCATAAACCCGTTTGTTAGTTAGCAGTTAAACAAAATGCGATCTCTTTGTTTACAGTTAGCAACGACCAACTGATGATTGGGGGTTCGATTCCCTAGTGATGCAAGGTTTTTTCTTTCATTTTGGACTGCACACACATAGCGAGTGACGGATACTCGCACAATGTACACACATCACTGTCTTTACAATTTCTAGGCAACCGAAGTTGAAAGATTGTCAAGTGGTTAACTCTTGAATCGCATGTACTAAGACCTGATGGGTTAGTGGTCAGAGAACAACTCATTAACGAAAGGATAAGGGGTTCGATTCCTTAATGAAGCTAGCTTTTTTCTTTCATATTGGACTGGATGTTTGTATGCCATTTTGCGTAACTTGTAGTTTATGATGAAGAAATGTTACTGGGGTTAAGGTTAGGGTAAAGCTAAGGGTAGGACACAAAGTGTTTTTGCAACACAATATTTCTTACAATAACAAAGTCCAAAGTTTTGATGACTCCAGTAGGAAACTTAAGATACCTAGAGAAATGCGTCAGTTCTCACAAAACATCAACAAGTCAGCAGTGTGGTACAGGGTGATCATTTCTGATATACAGTACAAAAGCTGAAACTATTAGCCAGGAGTGGGAAAGATGCAGACGCAGACGTGGGAAGCATTAAGACGCACCAACACACATATAAATAGTTAGGGTTAGCTGGTATTGCGTTATCTGGTATGGCTATAGTCTAATGTTAGCTTAGTTCGTGTTGTTCCGTCATGTTAATCGCTAGTAATAGTAAGTCATTTGTAGAAATATAGCCTATCATCACAGACTGTAGGAATGTCACCCACCCTCCATCGCGTACGACACTGACGCTCGTAATCTGTAGTGCAAGGGAGTTCGTGCACAGATCCCTGAGACAAACGGCTACGCGTACACATGCAAACCCATAGCGAGTGACGTAGGACGTAAAGTCCCGCCCAGGTCGAAGTGGCGTCGATTTAGAGAGTCCCGTGAAACCAACTGGTTCTTAAAGGCCCACTATGCAACTTCGGGCATATCTTCGCTGTTTTCTTGGTTTTGGCACGCACATTTCTCTACACAGCGCCCCCTACAGCTTCGTAGTAGATATTTCACAACACTGTCGTAACAACTCGTTGACGTCCCTTCCCCATGCACTTCTACGCGAGCCATGTGCATTTGTTTTCAAAGAAGCCGGCGAATGCGTGGAGCCATGTCCGAAGTAGATGTTCATAAAGTGTAGGCAAGGTTATACATTTTTAAAAGGGTGTATTTGCATTGCAATAAACATAAATCCATCCTTTTTTATAGTTCACGGGGAGAATTTATACCCTAGGTTATAATTGTTTTATCTTAGGTTGAACAGAACAATCAGTGTAAGAGGTTTGGCCAACATAATAATCGAAATAAACAAGAACCTGGATTCGGGGATTCAGTCTGTATCTGGGGGACAGACGAACAGCAAAACACCCATGGAAACAAAGGTGTTTATATGGTTGCAAGCAAGCTAGAAACATACAGGGCTCACAACAAAACGGTCGAGAAAACAATTTTTACAGGGCTCACAACTAAATGGTTGAGCAAACACATTTGTACAGAGACTATCAGAATCAAGAATACCACGAAGAATACCACGAAGACAAAGTTCACCCAAGGGTACTTTCAATTTCAAAAGCAACACGGCCGAGTCGGCGTCTGATTTGCAGTCTTCTTTTTCTTTCAGTTCACGCTATTCCTGAAAAGCTTGCAGAGTAAAAGCTTGCCCAACGTTTACTCGTGTCTGGCCTCTCTGTCGGTCAGTCTCCCTTTTCTCTTCTTCTGTTCCTCCGACATTGGGTTTCTCTGTCTCTTTTTAGTCGGCTGATCTATGATGAATATAACAATCCCTTAGTTACTTGTGTTTATATCGAGCCGGTTCCGTGTTTGGGGGTCTGTGCCGTAAAGCAATTCGTTACTGTAGTGACCCTTGCACAGAAGCATACGGCCGACATCTTTCTTTATTCTGGGTGGAAATAGTAACATAGTTACGCCATTAAATGCGTTTATGGAAACATTTTTAGCGAGAAATGTGCATTTTACTTTCATAATGTTCGCTCGGTGAATGTGAAGGATGTTTGGTTTGATAGTTATGACGAAGAGTGAACGCTCCGTTCACTTGCATGGACAGAGTCTCTGGTTGCTAAGCAACCTCAACGTCTTGGCGGACTATTTCTCTGCTAATCAACACTACGAATGCTGGAAACACACCAGACACACCATGTGAAGTTATTTAACCCGATTATCGTTATTTATGAGTTCTTAGCCCAAGTGAAGGAGTTCAAGTACCTCGGGGTCTTGTTCGCGAGTGAGGGTACTATGGAGCGTGAGATTGGCCGGAGAATCAGAGCAACGGGGGCGGTATTGCGTTCGCTTTACTGCACCGTTGTTACGAAAAGAGAGCTGAGCCGCAAGGCAAAGCTCTCGATCTACCGGTCGATCTTCGTTCCTATCCTCACCTATGGTCATGAGGGTTGGGTGATGACCGAAAGGACGAGATCGCGGGTAAAAGTGGTCGAGATGAGTTTTCTCAGAAGGGTGGCTGGCGTCGCGGGATAGGGTGAGAAGCTCAGTCATCCGTGAGGAACTCGGATTAGAGCCGCTGCTCCTTTACTTAGAAAGGAGTCAGCTGAGGTGGTTCGGGCATCTGGCAAGGATGCCCACTGGGCGCCTCCCTTTGGAGGTGTTTCAGGCACGTCCATTGGGGAGGAGACCTCGGGGAAGACCCAGGACTAGGTGGAGAGATTATATCTCAACACTGGCCTGGGAACGCCTCGGGATCCCCCCGTCAGAGCTGGTCAATGTGGCCCGGGAAAGGGAAGTCTGGAGCCCCCTGCTTGAGCTGCTCCCCCCGCGACCCGACCCCGGATAAACGGATGACGATGAGATGAGATGAGATCGTTATTTATATCCGAGATTATTTAATCTAACCCGATCTAAACTCTATCATGCACCCAAACACGGCGGCGTTTGGGTTTCCTACCTCGGACTCTAGCGCAGCCACAGGCGCGTTGAACCATTTTTGTGACACACAATGATCAAGCGTCAGGTTAGGCGCGTTACTCGCGTTATCCAACCCGAGTCGATTGATCCATGATGAATGCAACAATTGCCTCGCAACTGGCTGTTTATATCTAGCCGGTGCCATGTTTGGGTGTGTGTCTGTGCCGTAAAGCATTTTCGAAACTACAATCTGACTACATTTTCGAGGATACTTCCGCTGCGTCACATCCGGATTGTGTCGGTCCGAACAGATCAAGTTGCATATGCGCTTTTTCACTGGAGAGGCGACATGGGTAAATGACACACCCACCAATCGACCCAGAAATGGATGCAGAACCATCAGCATAACTCTCAACCTGCATACTTAATGTAATTTTGGCTAAAAAAGTTGCATAGTGGGCCTTTAAGTGGTATAAGGCTGGAACCTGTTTGGAACTGGCCCTAGCACCAGCCCGGAACTGGCTCTTGGTTCTTTTTGGTGTGAAAGCAGCATGAGGGATTGTTATATTCATAATAGATCAGCCGACTAAAAAGAGACAGAGAAACCCAATGTCGGAGGAAGAAGAGAAAAGGGAGACTGACCGGCAGAGAGGCCAGACACGAGTAAACGTTGGGCAGGCTTTTGAGGAATAGCGTGAACTGAAAGAAAAAGAAGACTGCAAATCAGACGCCGACTCGGCCGTGTTGCTTTTGAAATTGAAAGTACCCTTGGGTGTCCTTTGTCTTCGTGGTATTCTTGATGTTGATAGTCTCTGTACAAATGTGTTTGCTCAACCATTTTGTTGTGAGCCCTGTAAAAATTGTTTTCTCGACCGTTTTGTTGTGAGCCCTGTATGTTTCTAGCTTGCTTGGTTGCAACCATATAAACACCTTTGTTTCCATGGGTGTTTTGCTGTTCGTCTGCCTCGTCCCCCAGATACAGACTGAATCCCCGAATCCAGGTTCTTGTTTATTTAGATTATTATTTTTGCCAAACCTCTTACACTGATTGTTCTGTTCAACCTAAGATAAAACAATTATAATCTAGGATATAAATTATCCGTCAACTATAAAAAAGGATGGATTTATGTTTATTGCAATACAAATACACCCTTTTAAAAATGTATAACCTTGCCTACACTTTATGAACATCTACTTCGGACATGGCTCCACGCATTCGCCGGTGTAAGTACCATATTGGCTCGGCTACCAGATCGGCTCGGGGTCCGTCGTCTGCTGATTACTTTACACAATATCATTGGCTGTACGCTTGAATGGGCGTAGGCTACATTGTGATTGGCTGCTAAGGGACAGTTGTGATTGGCTGTTTTGTGCTGTAGCTCTGGCTGTCGTCATAGCAACCACAGCGAGCACATGTGTGAGCGCGAGTAGGTCTGTCTAGTTTCGGTTTGTGTTGCCAGATTGGGCATATGTTCCGTTTTTCCAGCCTAACGTGATTCAAAGTAGCCAAATCAGGCTGAAAATGTGCCCAATCTGGCAACACAGACGGCTTATCTTAACAGCCAAGATGATTCCGAGGGATGTTTTGTTTTTAGAAGAAAACTATCCATACAGATAGGTTGGGAATGGTCTATGTTCAAAATGAAAGATCATTACAGGCTCTTTAATTTAAGCCATAAAAGACCTTATTGCTGTAGATAGCGTATTGTGTGACGTAATCAGCAGACGACGGACCCCTAGCCGATCTGGTAGCCGAGCCAATACGGCACTTACACCGGCTTCTTTGAAAACAAATGCACATGGCTCGCGTAGAAGTGCATGGGGAAGGGTCGTCAACGAGTTGTTACGACAGTGTTGTGAAATATCTACTACGAAGCTGTAGGGGGCGCTGTGTAGAGAAATGTGCGTGCCAAAACCAAGAAAACAGCGAAGAAATGCCCGAAGTTGCATAGTGGGCCTTTAAGGAAAGGAGGTATAAAGGTTAGGAGATTTGACTATTTGTAGAGGTTCATGGCGATCTCTCTGCTCCACTCTATGGAGTGGCGAAGTCACGCCCTTTCCGGTAGGGCTCATGGGACCTATGATATCGAAAAATATGAATGGGTGGCAATGGAGAGAAAATAATTATTTTCTGGTCCCGGTCTTTATATGCCCTGGATTACACATATGTTGTTTCTGGATTTAAATGATAATTTTTCATGCAAAGAGTTCAACCGTTTATTGTGCAATTGTTCAGATAAAGGCTGTAGAGAAAACACAACGAGAAAGACCACACGGCTCGTGTGTGACGTCACGCTCCCTGCGACTGGCGTGGAGAAGACCGACAATCTTCCCATCGGCATAACTGAAACTCTGCACGTGCCCCGACTTATGATGGTTTTCACCTCTTTCGATGCTTTTATCCTCCCCTTGGAAACAGCGGTGAAGTGGGGCAGAGAGATCGCCATCTCTGTGCCGAGTTCCAAGTGTGGTGACGTATATCATATGCGTCGAGAGCAGCGAAGAGCTGTAGTTCACAAAGCGGCCTCACATAAAACCTAAAATTATCAAACTTCTTCACGAAAATTTTTTGTTTTCTTTGCATGAAAAACAACATATGTGTAATCCAGGGCATATAAAGACTGGGACCAGAAAATAATTATTTTCTCTCCATTGACACCCATTCATATTTTCGATCTCATAGGTCCCATGAGCTCTACCGGAAGGGGCGTGACCTCGCCACTCTATAGAGTTGCGAAGTTACGCCCCTTCCGGCAGAGCCCATGGGACCTATGAGATCGAAAAATATGAATGGGTTTCAATGGAGAGAAAGTAATTACGAGAGTCTGGTAGGACCAGGCTAAGAGTAGGACCTACTCTCGACAGTATGATATAATTTGCTGAGAACCCTGAAGTATTTTGAACATTTAGTGTGTTGTCATTGTAATTCTGTATACAATGTGTTAATAGTTTAGATTTTTGGGTTATTGTTACCATTTGCATTGTTTTGAGATGATTTTGTGAATGAGGGTTGGACCAGATCGTCTAATAGGAACGGGCTCTGGTAAGAATATATAATTACATTGTGAAGTGACAGCCAGCCACCTACGTGTGACCCACACATCTGCATTGTAAAGCGAGATACTTTTTTTTTTAAATTGTGGGAAAAGTCGTAACTGTGTTATAAAAGTATGGAATCGGCGTTGGATAACGCAGAGTTACGTATGTAACTCCGGTTCTATGAATCCTGGATGACTGCCAGAGGCGGTGCATTAAGCACTGGATTTATCCGTCTCGCGCATGCGCAGTTCGAGTACCTATACCAACAAGGTCACATGTGACCCTCGTGACACCGGATTGGCTATATAGCCCGGTGTCGACAGAGGATCTGTTCCCAGAATCTTCTCACAAACCACGAGACTTCTGAGTGACCTGTAACTCTGGCGGTCATCCAGGATTCATAGAACCGGAGTTACATACGTAACTCTGCGTTCTATTTCATCCTTACTAAGCATTAAGCACTGGATGGCCAATACCAACAACGTCACGAAGAATCAAAGCGCTCACCCTACTGACCAGAGACAGCAGAGCTTGGCCTCAGGACCACGCCCATTGGATGGGGAGTGGCAACGTTGTCCCGGTAGAACCTGGAGAATGTGCTAGGCGACGCCCATGACGCTGCGGCACAGATGGTCCCCAGGGGCACCCCTCTCAGGGCAGCCCATGATGTTGAGACGCTCCTGGTTGAGTGACACCTCACCCTGGATGGCGGGGGGCGGCCACTGGCCCCGTAGGCGTGCGTTATGGTCTCCACAATCCAGTGGGACAGCCTCTGCTTTGTTAAAGCACGACCCCTATTAGGGCCACCATGGCAAACAAAAAGCTGCTCCGACTGGGGAATACCGGCGGTAGCAGAAATATAAACCCTAAGGGCCCGCACCGGGCACAGCAGCTCGGACCCACCCTCCCCAGAAGGGGGGTCAAAGCGTGCTAACTGGATGGGCTGGTTAAGGTGATTGCGTGGCAGCACCTTTGGCAGGAACGCAACATTCGGCCATAGAGTGACACCCGAGCCATCAGAGTTCCACCTCAGGCATGTATCACTCACTGATAGGGCATGCAACTCCCCGATCCGCTTGACAGAGGTTATGGCGAGTAAAAAGGCAGCCTTCATGGACAGCCACTTCAACCCCCCGTGACCCAAAGGCTCGAAGGGAGGCGATGACAAGGCTTCCAGCACCAGCGGCAGGTCCTCAAAAGCAGCCTCAAAGCCAGCGGCAGCCTCAAAGCCCCTCTAAGAAAGAGGGACACTAATCTGTGGCACCCTACCGTGGCGCTGTCAACCCTATCATGTAGGGAGGAGATGGCAGCGACATAGACCCTCAAGGTAGAGTGCGAGCGGCCACTATCCAGGAGGGACTGCAGAAATTCCAGCACCGTGGTCACAGCGCAATGCATTGGATCCACGGCCCTAGCCGCACACCAGTTGGAGAACAGCTTCCACTTGTTTGCGTACTGCAACCTGGTCGACGGTGCCCTGGCACTCATAACAGTACCCCTGACAGCCGCAGTGCACTCCCTCAGCAGTGGGTCGGGCCCTGCAGTGGCCAAGCCCAGAGCTGTAGGCGAGAGGGGTCGGGATGCCAGATCTGACCCCCCAGCTGGGACAGGAGATCCCTCCTGTCGGGGAGGCGCCATGGCGAGCTGCAGCAGAGCCTGAGCAGCAGTGGATACCAGAGCCTCCCCGGCCAAAAGGGGGCCACCAGAAGGAGCCGGTGGCCCTGCAAAAGGACCCTCTGGAGTGTCGGCAGAACCAGAGGCAATGGTGGGTATGCATAAAGAGGCCTGTCCGGCCAATCGTGCGCCAGCGTGTCCTGCCCTAAAGGGCTGGACGCTTCTGCCCAGGAGAACCAGAGGGGGCAATGCGCCGACTCCTCAGAGGAAGAGGCCCCATATTGACTCCACCACCTCGTGTGGAGTCTTCCGTCGGGAGAGGAAGTCTGCCGCCCGATTCTGGGCCCCCGGCAAATAGACTGCCCGTAGGCTGGCCAGACGGGGAGAAGCCCAAGTCCACAGGCTCTGGGATACCCGGAGAAGCCGTGCCGACCTGGTGCCCCCCTGGTGGTTCACCTGGGAAACCGTGGCCATGTTGTCCGACCGGACCAGGACATGCCGGCCCGTCAAATGGGGCAGAAAGCTGGCTAGTGCCAGCTGCACAGCCCGGAGTTCCAGCACATTGATGTGTTGTGCCACGTCCCGGCCAGACCACCGTCCCTGCGCAGTCCTGCCCTGCCACACTGCGCCCCATCCCGAGAGGCAGGCGTCGGTTGTCACCAACTCCCGGCGTGCCGGAATTGCGCCCATGGGCATGCCTACCTCCAGATACGCTCTCTTTCTCCATGGAGCCAGAGAGACAAGACACTGCAGGGTCACCTTGACCCTCCTCTGCCTGTGCCACTTGGCATCTAGGTGCAGGCTGTTCAGCCATATTTGGAGTGGGCGCAGGGACAGTAAGCCCAGAGGCACCACAGCTGAAGCAGCTGCCAGCTTGCCCAAAAGCTGAAGAAACTGAATAAAAAGCAGGCTCCTGCCGGCTCTGAAGAGGGGAAGGAGGCGGAGGATGTCGTTCACCCGTCGGGGTGAAAGGTAGGCCTTCATGGCGACAGAGTCCAGGACCAACCCCAGATAAGTAACCCGTTGGGAAGGGTCCAGGCAACTCTTTGATTGGTTCTCCGTCAAGCCCAGCCAGGCGACGTGCGACAGCAGGCGGGCCGTGTCCTGGGCCACCCGGGACCTGGAGGGTGCACAGACCAGCCAGTCGTCCAGATACGGCAGGACCTTCATGCCCTGCGTCTGCAGGGGTGCGAGGGCTGCCGCCACAACCCTGGTGAAAACCCTCGGGGAGAGGGAAAGCCCGAAGGGAAGTACCCTGAATTGGTAATGCCTGCCCCGATAGGCAAACCTCAGGAACCGCCTGTGGTGTGGCGCAACCGGCACATGAAAATAGGCGTCCTTCAGGTCTATGGTCGTAAACCACTCCCCCCTGGCAACTACCCTCAGGGTGTCCGCCGAGGTGAGCATGTGGAATGGTAAAACTTTTAAAAACGTGTTCAGGCCCCTTAGGTCTAGAATGGGCCTGAATCCGCCGTCTTTCTTGGTTATCAGAAAGTACGCCGAGTAGAACCCCCCCGGGTTGTAACTGAGGGTCCACTTGCTCGATCGCACCCTTGGCCAGGAGGGCGTATAGCTCCTGGGCCAGAGCTGCGGCCTGCGTTGGGTCGCGGACGACTGTCATCCTGACCCGGCCGAAGGCCTGGGGCCGGCGTCGGAACTGTAATTCGTACCCCCGGGTTAAGGTGGAAACCACCCAGGGGTCTATAGTACAGGCAGCCCAGTAACTGATCTGCTGCTGGGAAAAACAGCCGACGACCGGCCCCGTGGTCCTAGCGCCTGGCCCCCCGGCCTCTATCGGCTCTGGAGGGGTACCGGTGAGGCTCCGCGGCCCGAGGCTGCCCGGGCGATGGGCGGGCGGGGGCACGAAAGCTATCAGCGGGCTGCTGGGTGGGCCGCCGAGACCTACGTAGGCCCTCATCTCGCGCTGGGTAAGAGCGTGGTGGCTGGTAGCGGCCCCGGGGGGCAACCGGGGGGGCTCTAGGCCTGCCAGGAGCGGACACACTCCTGTGAAGACCCGACAGCTGCAGGTTGGTTTGCCTAGCTTGGGCAGCTCGCTCCAGCGTCTCCAGGGCAGCTGACCCAAACAGCTCCCCCGGTACCACTGGCACGGCTCTCAGGGCCTTCCTGCATGCCTCCGTCAGGGGCGACTGAGCCAACCAAACCTGGCGGCGAGTCTGGACCAGGGTGGACATAACACGCCCCAATTCCCTGGACATGAGGGCAAAGGCCTGTAGGGACGCATCGCTCAGGTCCTGCGTAGACGGCTCAACTGCAGCTTGTTGCAGCGAGGTCGAGAGCGCCAGCATTAGGTGGGAGAGGGAATTGCCAATCCGCCCCATACGCGCTGCTGCGTCATAGGCCTTCGAGAGCAGGTCGTCTGTGACCCTGCACTGGGGCCGAGGACACCTGGCATCCGGCCGCAAGGCCTGATCGGGGGTTAAAATGAGGGAGGCAATGGCGGCCTCAACGGGTGGCATGCGACCCAACCCATACTGCGCTGGATCCCGCATGGCAGCCAAGGCCCGAGCACTGGAAGAAGGACGGGGGAGAGCCTTGGCATCCTTCCAGCAGACGTGCAGCTCCTTTAAATACTCCTCCGAAGGAGGGACAGAGAAAGGGGCTGTGGCAGGGCTGCGCCTGAAAAAGGCGCTAGGCTGAGCCAAGTCTGCCTGAGGAGCATCAAGCCCCAGGCAAGCCAGGGCCATACGGATGACGGCCCCGATGGGGTTACCCTCTGTGCTGTGCCCAGAGCTCTGAGCAGAGGAGCGGGAGGCCTCCCCAAAAGCGTTCTCGGGAGAGGACGCGAGAGCGCTGCCTTCACCGGTAAGTGACTGAAACGAAACAAGTGTTACAGGGAGAGGGCGCGAGAGCGCTGCCTTCACCGATAAGTGACTGAAAAGTAAACCCCAACAGTGTTACAGGATGAGGGCGCGAGAGCGCTGCCTTCACCGGTAAGTGACCGAAAGAAATACGCAACAGTGTTACAGGGAGAGGGCGCGAGAGCGCTGCCTTCACCGGTAAGTGACCGAAAGAAATACGCAACAGTGTTACAGGGAGAGGACGCGAGAACGCTGACTTCACCGGTAAGTGACTGACCGGAATTATTTTTTCTTTTTTTTTAAACAAAAGTGTTACCAAACAAATTTGGTAACCCAGAACACAGCCGAGCTGTTTCTATCAGGGAGCTATCAAGTAGGGAGCGAACTGTACAATGTAGCCAGTAGTGAAAATAATAAGAGCAGTGTTGCCGGGAGAGGACGCGAGAGCGCTGCCTTCACCGGTAAGTGACTGAACGATCATATATATATATATATTCTTCTAACAAAAGTGTTACTAACAAAACTTGGAAGCTTCTACTCAAAGGAAGCCTTTCAGCGCTGTACAGACAAACAGCCCCTGGAGGACGAGTTCACCCGTTGCTGCGACCCTTGGTCGCGAGGCTGCACACAGTCTGGAGCGCGATCCTTTCCAAAAAGCGAATACGCTATCCGCAAGCGGTACTACTACATGCGTCTTTGCGAGAAGATGAAAGGAACAGATCCTCTGTCGACACCGGGCTATATAGCCAATCCGGTGTCACGAGGGTCACATGTGACCTTGTTGGTATAGGTACTCGAACTGCGCATGCGCGAGACGGATAAATCCAGTGCTTAATGCACCGCCTCTGGCGGTCAGTAAGGATGAAATAGAACTCGTGTTGTCTCCTTCTGTTAACTATACGGCAGATGTGAGCAGTCGCGAAGCTAAACCAAACTTGCCTTAGCCCACCCTATTGATTCGTCCTCAAATCTAATATTCTACCTTTAAGTTTACACAAGCAATGAGAGGATGGATGCTGTATACTAATGAACAGGCTCAAAAGGGCTTTGAAATCGAGCACAATCTTCCTGCAGGAATCTCTTACCTCTGATTGTTAGGTGGGCGTCTCCTGCAAAACCAAAAATGAAGCATGAGCGCATCTAACATAGTTTCTGCTGTTTCGTCTGTCAAAGAGGCTAGCTAGTCTTTATCAGAAAATCCACGATTTCCAGCTGTGTTATAACATGACCAGGAAATAATCTGTCAGATGTCTATTAAATGACCACTTTATTTATTTTTTATTAAGTTGACCACAAGGTGATTCTATCTATGCCTCTTCTTGAATTGCTTCATGTTTTAGCCAGCAAAGGCTTATAATGGTGTGCATCACTCTCAACATGTCTGGACTCTGTTGGGAGTGATGTTCTTGAGAAAATAGATCCTGAACGATAGATTGATTGATTTGCCTCCCTGAAAGTGAGGGCGACATAGTTTAGTGCTCCCGAAATAGTGAACTGTTTCTCATAATATTAGTCTAGTATATGATGTACTTATTGATTTTTTTTGCATCACAAGTTTTATAAAAATGAATGTTGATACAATATTCGGATTTCAATAAAACAATTCTTTTTTGAAGTTCGCATTTTACTTTGTCTTCACATTTTTTGTATCCATTTTCCATGTTTACCATGTATAGTTTACTTTGAAAACCAATGTGTTTCAGTAACTGTGAAAATATGGTAATTTTGGTCCATCATTTTGGTCATCGAGTGAAAATTTCCCAAAGGAAATTGAATAAACCTCAAATTGTTATTACAGTTCACATACATTTGATTATTCCTTCATCCAGACAGTTTTCTTTCCTTTCACCACTTTAGTGGTTCAGAACTTTATTATTTAGCTCACACTGCCATCTATTGGCTAAGACATGCAACAGCATAGTAACTAAGAAAATAAAAGTCACAGAATCCTGGACAGGACAAAAGAAAAATCATGGATAATATAATAATACTACATTTAAAACAGTGTTGTCTATAACTTCGATAAAAAGGTTAAGTTATAAACAATTGATTTATTCTTTAAGAGCTAGAGTCTAGCCAAAATGTGTTTAATCATTTCCTCTGGGATGAAATACTCATTGGTATTATGAGTTTAACTGAGGTTAAACTGTTACAAAAGGTCTGTGATTTTCTGACAATAAACCAGCAGAATGTTCAAATATATACAATGTGTTGGATTGATAGATCAATAGATAGATATACCCCCCACCAGAATAAATTTAGGATCTCCACCAGGTCACCCTAAAATGCAGCAGAATGCAGGAAATCACATCTACGATCTTCAAAATCCCCCCCCCCCACCTTTATATACTTCATATACCCCTGTGGCTTCCTGGGGGCTGAGCCCCCCCAAAAGTCCGAACCTAGAATCGCCCCTGGATGTGAGCCTAGTGGAGGCTAGGGGCGGAACCAATGTGTGGTTGTAGCTGGCGAAATTCAACCCGGAGTGTAATCGTAGGGAACCAAAACGGTTCATATCCATTTGTTTAAACCTTTCTTGTTATAGAGCCATGGTTTAAGATGATATAGACATGCGATAAAATCTACATGCGATCATGTCGGTTGTGTTAACTGTTCTCGCCGGAGCAATCACCTTATATCTTATTGTTATCTATAATGTTCTTAAAGGAAGGAGATGCACAAGTTCTGTAAACATAAAGGGGAAGACTGCAATAGTGACAGGTGTGACGTTGTCAGATTAATACGTTAACCCAATATCCATATATTAATTTATTTAACATGCCGTACACGATAGCACTGTCAATGTGCGTTTGCTCTTGCCTCTTTGTGCAGGAAGTAATACTGGCATTGGAAAAGCCACAGCATTGGATTTAGCCAGAAGAGGTGCAAGAGTCATTTTGGCATGCCGCCACAAGGAGAAAGCTGAGGCTGCTGTTTATGACATCCGAAGAGTAAGGGCAGATTCAGACCAAATCAGACAGTCACAATCCTCTCCAGTATGGTTTATCACTCACTGGCAAGCCTCTATAGCCTTTCTTTGTCGGACACTCCAACAATGAAAGGATCTAGATGCATCATCCTTTCCACTGTCTCAAGAGTTTGAGGTGCCATTGAAGTGAGGTTACCATGTAATTGAGGTGCCTTTCAAGCGTATGATGTATGAAATTATAACTGGACAAACTGAGAGGGTCGCCACAAGACCATCTCCGTTAGGATGTGCTTTGACTCCTTGGTTTTTATGGTTCCACTTATTCAGCTGTTCTGACGAGACCATAGTTGGGGTTTTTCATTTTGGAAAAACTAGAGAAAAGAAGAGGATATAAGACTGTACCTTATTGCACCTAATTTTAGCTAATAATGCAACACTAAGCATACTAGAAATTTATCTAAGGTTTAAGGAGCTTATTCGAAGATGACATCATTATTTCATTTTAAATAACCCTCAAACTATTTGTTTTTATTTTTTTAAGCTTTCCAATTTATCATCCAAAAAAGACTTAAGGTGCAGCACTATTTTTACTTAAGGTATTTTTCATCATAATTGAAATAGTAAAATGCTTTGGTGACTAACACATACTTTGTTTAAATAACTATCGTTAGTAAAAGGCTTTTTCATAGACATTTTTGTGTTTTTATTCTCAGTGTCGTGTATCCTTATATCCTAAAGGAGAGCGGGAACAATGAGGTGATGTTCATGCAGTTGGATCTGGGAAGCTTGAAGTCTGTTCGTGCCTTTTCCAAAACCTTCCTGGAGACTGAGCCTAGATTGGACCTTCTGATCAACAATGCAGGTTTGTACAAGACAGAGCGTATGCATACATTTTAATCGCCCTAAATACTTAAGATATTGACCAACTCAACAGCGGAATGTTCTTGTATATAATATCAGCAGCAGTAGTAACTGCAGATTTAGTATCAGCCTGCTGATATAGAATCAGCAGGCAGGGTAATGTACATTGTTGTCCCATTGTTGCTAAAGGATGTATTAATTAATTAATGTGTCCTTCCCTTTTCGGTTCTTTTGGTCCTTTTCTCCATGAACACCAGATTGGCCTATGCAGCCCTTGAGTTCAGAATATGGTCGTGACCTTACTTTGTTAAAAGAAAATTAATTTAGCTTAATTGTATTGTTAATCTCTAATTGGATCGATTCTTGGATCACTCTGACCGGTAATGTCCATTTAAGTGTAATAATATTAGAAAAAAGTTGCTAATATCGAAATTTTGGATCAGCCAAGATTAAATTATAAAGAGGAATTATTGCTTTACAACATGCAACTTTCACCTTGCAGGTGTGATGGGTTCCGGGTACACAAAAGACGGCTTTGGCGTGGCGTTTGGGGTGAACCACCTTGGGCATTTCCTTCTCACAAACCTTTTACTGGAGCGACTGCAGCAGTGCACCCCGAGCCGTGTGGTTACCGTGTCGGCGCTGCTCCACCGCTTGGGCGCTGTTGATTGTTCCCTGCTGCTGTCAGAGAAGGACCTGGTGTGGAGCCAGTCGGCGTGGCTGTACGCCATCCGGTCGTACTGCAACAGCAAGCTCTGTAATGTGCTCTTCACCAGGGAGCTGGCAAACCGACTGGGGGGGACAGGGGTCACCTGCTACAGCCTTCACCCAGGTCAGTGTCACCAGTGTTAGGGTTAGGGTTAGCTACAGCCTTCACCCAGGTCAGTGTCACCAGTGTTAGGGTTAGGGTTAGCTACAGCCTTCACCCAGGTCAGTGTCACCAGTGTTAGGGTTAGGGTTAGCTACAGCCTTCACCCAGGTCAGTGTCACCAGTGTTAGGGTTAGCTACAGCCTTCACCCAGGTCAGTGTCACCAGTGTTAGGGTTAGGGTTAGCTACAGCCTTCACCCAGGTCAGTGTCACCAGTGTTAGGGTTAGGGTTAGGGTTAGCTACAGCCTTCACCCAGGTCAGTGTCACCAGTGTATCATTTAGCAAAAAGAAGATTCAAACAGACCAAAGGAACACCGCTTTTCAAAGGCAGATATATTGTTTTCTTGTTGTGTTTAAAGGTGCGATTTGCTGATAAAAGTGCTGGGAATTTAGTTATAATATTTAATTTAAAGAATTTATTTGTAGGTGCAGTTCAATTAAATATCTTTGTCTTACATATTGTTTTTCTTTCCAGGGGTCGTATATACAGAGTTTCTTCGCAACATGCATGCATGGCAACGGTTCTTTCTCCTGCCTGTGGCTAAGCTCTTCTTCCTGGACACTGAAGCTGGATGCCAGACCACCTTGCACTGCGCTCTGGAGGTTGGAATCGAACCCCTCAGCGGACGCTACTTCTCCTCCTGTAGGCCGCAGCAGGTTGGCTCACAGGGCCGCGACGACAGCCTGGCTAATAAGCTGTGGGAGGTCAGTGAAAGGTTGACTAGCTAGTCGGACAGTTTGGAATTACCGTTTGGCTGTGACAGCCAATCAAACTTGACGGCAAAGTCGCCAAACAGAAAATAAGCCAATTTCTCAGCAACTCTTTCACATATGGTGACCTTTGACCTCTAGGGGGCGCTGTAATTAATGAAGATGTGTTTTAACTCCCCTCTCTTCACATGAGTATATTTCAAACTTCTTTAACCATTCTGATATATTCTTATACAAATGATTGATTGATTGATTGATGATTGAAAACTTAAAGGATGTAAACAATTACTCAAATTGCCCTCTCTGGGTTATAGGCAATCTATGGTTAATGGTGATTGTGTTTGTTAATGACTACTGGCAGTTTTGGGTTAACAGGTTAATTGTAAGGTTAATAGCCACAATAATGGGGCACCTCTTCTATCTTTACTCTATAAGGGAAGAAATAACCAACATACATCAAATTAATGAAAAAAAATTAAGGATAACGCTTGAATGTGTAAAATCTTGTGTAATGTTCAATATCTATCTTAATATAACGGTGTGCTCAATGCCAATCCAATTTGTAATAAAGCTATAAGCTTTACACCTTTTTTTTGTTATTCTGTTATTCATTACAAAATATGAGGCCCCTCATTTATTATCTTCAAAGGAAGAAAACATGTAAAAGAATATACAGTATAAGACGGTTCCCTATTGGACTATGGCTAAGAATGTTATATTCATCAATTATCACCCATTACACCTGTCGCCCTCGAATAATCATGAATGAAGCAAACAAACTTCATAAAACAACTGCTTTTCATGATTCTCATTGAATCAACCAAAATGTACATATATAAAATGCATTTCTCCAGACATTTCTATATACAGAATAAATAGTGATATAATAATGGGTGATTGATGTGACATGATCTTTTTTTGGCCACCATGTTCGGTCAAGTTTTGAATACAACTATGATAAATTAGTGCAACTCTCTTGCACCATGTATATTATAAGAAGTTCTTATAATATACTTGGTGCAAGAGAGTTGCACAGATTTCACCTTGTGATTATATTCTTACATTCTTGAAGTAGTTATATATACGGTGGGACACTATATTCTGATATTTAGATGGATATTATTTGGACATCCATGGAGAGGAATGGTTCTTGGCTCATCCAGGAATTTCAAGGACATCTCAGAATGTCTCAAACATGTCTCAACAGGTCGCACAGGGAGTTCTTTATTGCGTCTGTCATTTTGAGGTAAATCTTATCTTTTTGGCACTTATGTTCTCTTTTCTGTTGTCTTTCAATGTGAAAAAAAACAAACATGTTACCATGTTGCAATGGGCATGCACATCATTGTTTGCCTGCTGATCATACCGAGGCAAACCATACAGATCCTGGCGATTAAGGAAGAAGGAAACAGCTGGAGGTTAATGAGATGCAGCAACCAAAACAATACAATCAGATATTGTATTATTACCTGTAGTGGTTTGAAATATCACAGCCAATCTGCCGTTTTCTGTCGGTCCGCATAATGTTTTACTTGTTTTATTGTTAATTAATATGGATTTCTGGTGGAGTTCATCCTGGTGTGACACTAAATATTTTGGTGTGACAATCAAGATTGTTACCATACGGTCGTTTTTTATTTTATTTGATCACTCAAAATGATGGAGAAGATATAAAATATTTTGGACTAGTTTGGCATATACAATAAAGTTACAGGCTAGAGATGTCGAAGAGGAGTTGAATTTGCCATCAAAAAATCCACTAAGTCAATGGAAGGCCAGCTTTTGATCACAACACAAGGGGGCAGTAGTGTACCAGGGTGGCGGCAGTCGAAGTGCCGTTGTTGTTCATCCTCCTAGCTGGCTGTTGTTGCTCGGAGCAAGGTTGTTGAAGACCTTAACCTAGCAGACCTATGGATTGTGTTCATTATGAGCACTGATTATAAACACGGGTGGGCAACGAAAGGCAGGTCAGTTGTGTGTGTTAAGAGTGGTGCTCTTGTAATTACTCACTATAGGACATTCCTCAGTGCAGGTTTCTCCTTTAACCTCCATGTTGGACGTTGGTTGGATGGAGCTGTACATCCTTGATCGATTCCCATCTTAGTCTGCCTACAAGTATCTCTGCTTGTGTCCTCTCTTCATCACCATCTCCTCCCCTTCGATTGCCATTGGCTGATCTTGAACCTTCTAGAAGAAACAGCAACAATCATAACCCTGTGTCCCACAAAAACTTGTATGTTTTGCATGCAGCACCGTTGAAAAGTGTTAAATATAGCCAGGAACGTGGATGGACCAAACAAACGTAGACTTCTTGTTATTTAAGAAGACTTGATCAACACATATGTGAATTGATAGATTAGAACTATCTCCAGTGAAGGGTTAACCAGAAACAATACCACGCTATCCTCAAGCCAAAGGTCATGACCCCTCCTAGATGGAGAGTCCATGCTTAATTCCGCAGATGGGGATTCCATAGGTATTCTGTCACTCTAGCTTTACGTGGTGCTTGGGGAAGCACAACATCAACATCAATGTGCGTTGAGTTTGCTTACTTATAGTCTGCAGTACTTAGTGACTGGATTAGTGCATCAATTAGTCAGCTGCTGGATGCATAGTGTTGCACACTGATTGAGTCAGATGCTTCGAGGGCTCAGTTTGTTTGAAACGGCTGTGCCATTTTCTCTGTCTCAAGATTTTTTAAATAGTGTCAGTATATTTGTCTGGGGTTTTGATGCTATTGCACCTTAATCACACACTCATGAGAAACCGGATGTCATCACAAATGTTGAAATTGGAACTACAATGGCAACTGCATCAGCCTTGCAAAGAATGAGAGTGACGTGAAACCTAGGTTGATGGCTATTTATACACTCCACAGGTTGTATGGGTCGTTGATTTCCTCCAATATCTTTAAGTCATCCCAAGATATCATGGTGCTTAGTAAAAAGCAATAGAGTCTCATGGGGGCCAAAGGCCACTGATGGCATGAGGGGTAATAGAATAAATGAGAGACAATTACATCTCCTCCGGGGTACAGCCGCAGAGGGCCCCATGAAACGTAACGTTTAGGTGGAGACGAGTCTCCAAGAGAACAAAAACACACAGCACTCCGACATGCACACACGCTCTCCTCCACTTCCACACACTCCTTCCACTCCGGCCCTTATCAGTAACGACGGAGGTGTCGATAAATAGAAGCGTCCTCCTGGGTCTTGTTATTTCCTCAGCTGCAATTAACGTCCCCATCTGCTCACTTTTGATTAACGATGTTTACCAATATGCTGTGACATGCAAGGGACCGCCCAAATCTGTTGTTAGCACCTTTCCCTTTTGATTCTGCGCTGCTGTCTGCTCATTGCTCAAGCTACACACAGGAAACATCTCCACACACATATCTATTATTGGGCTACAGCCTTTTTAATAGGATTGCGTTTGAGTTGATTCGATTATTTAGCACTTTTAAATGGAGGTAAGTAGGTTAGACATCCCTTATACTAGGAAAGTCCAAGTTAAAATAATGATATGGGTGAGAATAAAAATGTTTTATTTTTTTTTAAATTGAGCATATAACCTTGGATCTTATAGGTATAATTTAATTAATTAAATGTAGCATCCTGATTGTATGTAGGTTGTGCATTACCGTCAAGTCAGTACCTTAGCACAACGACATACAATGAAGTGATGAAAAAAGTACTCATGGTGAAAAGTAGAAAAATTTGGAATAACGTCACTTAAGCGACAGCCTATCCCAGGCTTGTCTGACGATAGAAACAGAAATACTTAGGATTTTTTATCCTTCAAAAGCTACCAGAAAAAAAGGATGGAAGTGTCCACACACTTATATTCTTAAGCTGAAAAGGAGTCTCTTGCTGTGTGTGTGTGTGTGTGTGTGTGTGTGTGTGTGTGTGTGTGTGTGTGTGTGTGTGTGTGTGTGTGTGTGTGTGTGTGTGTGTGCGTGTGTGTGTGTGTGTGTGTGTGTGTGTGTGTGTGTGTGTGTGTGTGTGTGTTGTTATGGACGGAAGTGTGTTTAAGCTTGAGCAAACAAAAAACGTCCACTTCCAATCACAACTTGAATAAAATGTCTTTATTTTTTTTTACACAACAGTGATGTCGACACCAACTCAAGGTTGGCGATTTTGAGTTATTTTTCTGTGAATTGATTGGGAAATTCCATACTTGCGCCCGTATTGATTTGTTGACCATTGTGCTGGGAAGGGAAAAGCCAAACATCCCCTGGCTGTGCACATACAGCTGTATGAAAAGAGTGTTATATTCTGGCTTGGAGTGCGGTCAGAAATTCCTGTAATCCCGTTGGCTTTCGCGAGGCCAGATTGTTTACCGTTCATCTTCAGTTTTCTTTCACTGATGACATTTGAAATGAGGCCACCTTAAAATTATTAAACTAAATAAGTGTTGTAAACTTTCTCAGTTCAAGGAGTGTTGAAACCTCACCTGCAGACTGAAAACCCTAACTCACACAGACACACACACACGCACGCACGCGCGTGCGCACACACTTATGCACTCACGAGCGCACACACTTATGCCCTCACACAAGAAGCTGATGGTTATATCAGTCCGCATACATAAAGATTAACACATGAACCGCTAGCTTGGTGGCAATCACGAGCTAATGTCGAACCCAAGCCAAAGTCGACAAATGTTATTGAAAAAAAAGTTACCAATCTTCAAAACCATAACTATTTTCCTTATTTTGTAATCGTTAACGTTGATAACCTTCCATTCCATGCTTATTGTTTGCAACTGCACCACTTGTTGTAAGACCAATTTCTTTTTTTGTCTAGCTGATTAAATAAGTCGGCACGGTCTGCAGGCTCTTACGCCCATTTAATTTAGGGCAAGCATTTAAGGGGCTGCGATATGAGATCTGAAGGAGCAGGTAAAGAGTAAATTGGGTTGGAGAGCTGCACCTGCGATGAGGGGCTGTACAATGCCGGGAGCGTGGGCCCTGCGGGGGCCTGGAGGGCTCCTTCAGAGGGGGCTCATGCTGGGGCGTCCCTTGGAGAGGGTGAACAAGCTCTGATTCTGGCCTGAGCACATCTTCACCAGGGAGCCACCTGGTGCACTGTATACCTTTTGTTGTCCTTTGTTTTATCATTTGTTACTTGATAATAATAATATCTGAGCAGGTTTATGCGGCACTATTTCGGAAAATTGGTTGGATATTTTAGGGGCAATAAATTTGCCGAAGTATACACCAAAAATAATTTGAGTTCACCCATCATAACGAACATGGGTTGGTAGAAAGATTCTTGCAACCGGAACCATAAACAGTGTTTGAGTGTGTCAGTGTAAAAAAAATATTTACAATGCGATGTTCTGTATTTCTCTGAAGTAATTCAGCAAAATGTTTTGTGCAAGTCTATGACTCAACATACTATGTTAACAAGTCAGCAGGAGGGAGAGTGTATGGTGTGCATGTTTCAGTGCACAGATTTAGAACCAGTATATAGTATAAGAATGACTGCACTCATATTCAATACTGTACAATTGTCTGTCAGGAAATCGATCAACAAGTGTGTGTGTGTGTGTGTGTGCGCGTGTGTGTGTGTGTGTGTGTGTGTGTGTGTGTGTGTGTGTGAACCTCCCCCATTGATGGGGAAACGGTCAGCAGACGAAGTAGCAACATCAATATTAGTCACTTGTTATTGATCAGTAAACCATTGATGGGGCGGGGGAGGGGGGGCACTGTGTGAATGTGTGCGTATGTCGTATAGTTGGTTAGGAGGAAAGGGGGGCAGATAGGAAACAATGCCCTTAGATCAACTGTCCCAAGCAATGTTTTAGGTCAGAGGCAAACCGATTGACTATTGAGGTCTCCCCTACACTCAGTAGGGGTGCAATGTGTGTCAGGACATGGGCAGCAGCCGCATGGGGGGTTATTAGGTCATTCTGGTTGTGGAGGGATTGTGTGTTTTAAATGCAGGTGTTTTGATGTCAAAATAGACTTGGCATATATTGCTGATATACATGAGCACATATTGAGCTATATGCGTTTAAAGTAAATAAACGGTGGGATTTTTAAACACCTGGTTCTTCTGCCCTATGACTCTTTGCACCAACAAATGCAGTTTATGCTTAGGGACCAATTCAAGAACATTGACCATTGATCGTGTCAGGTTATGAACAAAAACCTGATATCTCACTTGTAAACTCAAGTGGTAGGGTATACATTTAGGTAGATTTTGTTGGTCAAAGCAAGTTGTTGTAGTATTACCAAACTGCCTTTTTCGTACTCCAAATATTGATATTGATATGGCTTGTCATGACTATCTATGCAGCAAAGCCATGTCTCCTTGCACATCAGCACTTTCACTTCCTTCATAACTTAAGGGCTGTAAACAATTTTGGCACATTGGAACAATGTGTTGGACAGCCTTTATTTTTTAATGTATGATTTTTCTGGTGTGTTTGACTTAAAACAGCTCTACTTTTTTAACGTGGTGACTTATTTTGATCATTTGTAGAAAGTTTCACAATTTATGTTAATCCGATGAAGACAACTAGACATCTTACAGAGCACATCTTACTTCTATACTTTGACATATTTTCAAGAACAACAGGTAATTAGCAGCATGAGACATTTCAAATTCATTGAAAGTGGATCCTCCAGGATTGATTGGATCATTCACACTATATGTCATGCAGTACATTTCTTCAAAGGCATCTCCTTTACCCTCTTTCCAATTCTAACTTCCGTCTCTTGTCATTCTTTACTAATCACCTGATATACATGAATACTGGTATGTGGACGGGTGAGGTTAGTTAGTCTTCAGTTTATCGAAGTTCAATTGAAACCCTTTCACTTTTTACTATGATAGGAAAGAAATGACGTACAGATTATGAAGGCGATATACACAACATGGTCAACACACACACACACACACACACACACACACACACACACACACACACACACACACACACACACACACACACTAACCCACACAGACATACACACACACACACAGGCCGATACAGACACACAGCCCCACCCCAATTATAGCTGCTGGGAAAAGGGTCCTGTTCCCCAGCCAAATGCCAGTGCCACAGAGAGAGACAGAGGATAGTAGTGTTGGCTTTCGAATTAAAGTTATGGCTTCAGGCGCTGTGTTCACTTATTATGGAAAACAAGAGGAACAGGACCCCCCCCCCCCCCCCCCACACACACACACACACACACACACACACACACACACACACACACACACACACACACACACACACACACACACACACACACACACACACAACAGCCCAATCCCTCACGCACAACCCCTTGTCTTTTGATAAGGCTTGTACCCTTGTCAACATGCACACATTTTAATTAGTGTTGATTGTTGTTAGGATGTTCAATAGTTATTAATTAGGGTAGGGAGGGGCCTGGGTCTTGATTGCTTGCCTGGAGCTGTGACGCATCGTGCTGTCTCACACTCTACAATAACAGTCAGTGTGGAACCAAAACGGGGAGACAGAGAGAGGGAGCAAAATGAAGGCAGGTGGTTGTAACCCTTTTGCATAACAGTGTTTTGAATAATAAAGAAAATAATTACGCTTACAAAAATAAACCTTGACTTATCAGTGAGTATTGAAAGTGCTTGAGTGAATTGCGGCGTGTTAACAATTTACTGACCGTGTATACTGTAATATAGTCCTCTACATGTGGTGAAATTATTTGTAATCAGGTAAACATGTCAAGTGTTTATAGTAATTGGTACATTACAGTTGGATATTACAGAGGATGTTTAAATGACTGCTCAGCCAATTTGCTGTCAGAAAATATTTTTTTCTATATTAAATATAATTTACCCAGTCCTATATATATCTAAGCATGGTAAAGCATTTTAAAAAGTATGAATACAATACGAATAAATAAAGGAAAACACATTGGTACAGGAACTTAACCATATGTAATTTGGCCAGCCTTGGGAATTATTGAGTTCTCCTTTGGTTAAATCATACTACAAATTATTTCTATATCTTAGTTGTTAATTGTTATTATCTTTTAACTGGATGAAAATCTATTTTCAATTGACACATTATAATTTGCCTTGCATTCTCAAAGTATAAGGATGCAAAGAGATCTAAAATGTACCTATGTTTGGTAAGCTACTGATAATAATGGGTTTTAGTCCAAAGCCTAGAGTATAGCCTACAGAAGATAGATTTACACAACGTAGTGCCAGCCTATTTGTATTTATTTAGGCTAGGGCTGCTTATGTTTCAAATCTTCTTCATTTCGTAAACAATTTACGGAGTAGCCTATTCTAGTCTATCTCGAAACATAAAATTAACAACAATCAAAGAGTAGAGTGGGATAGAAATAAAAGTCATAAAGTAGCACGAGCCGAGATTTGCCGGAAACCTAGCACGACGCCATTGTTATCGTAGTCCATCGCTCCAATCTCATCATATCTGCACTCGTGCTGACCTATTCCCCGTGCTCTCCGCTGACACTCCATCAAGACGCCCTCTGACAGAACGCGAGCCACGGGGACGTCCTCGCCCTCCCTCCGCTGCCCTGTCCGTCCTCTTGATGTGTCTTTGTTTGGTGTCTAATGACAGCTGTGATGGAACCGTCATGCGCAGTGATCACCACGGGCCTGCAGCCAAAGCTTCAGCGGTCCTACTGCTGTAATCATGTGCTGCTGCTGCCTAGATATGCGCCTCCAAGCCCCCTGAGTAGAGCTCCACAGGTCAAACCAGCCCAGTTTTGCTTCATACTCCTCGAAATATAAGGTGATTCTGCGTCAGTCTTAATTTTATACGACGGGATCGTCATTTATAGCCTTTTGTGCTTGCCGTATGTTGGCGTGCATACCGCCGTAAGAGATAGCTACAGATGGGAGAGAGCCAGCGGCTAAAAATATCCTTTTCTCCCTGGCCCCAGGAATTGTCTTGGAGGGTTCATTGGAAACATGTGCAACTGTGTGCGTTTCCCGCTGTTCGCCTCAACGCATACTTTGGTTCAGAGACGGTGCCCTGCCTATTAAAATGTAAATTCCCTCTCGGTGCAGCAGCGGTAGCCTACCGTATGTTGAAAACACGGTGTGCCATATAGCTGAGAAAAGAGGGGGAGGAAATCTGGAAGTGGTGGTGTGCATATAGATGTAGGATGTACTATTTTCCTTTTCTTTTGCATTTTCTTTTATTTCTTTTACTTTTTTTCCATTTCTGAAACCAAAATGAACGTATAGGCTAAAATAACAAGCCTACTAGGATCGGCTATCAGGAGACAATAATTGAATGCTTGTCGGACAAATATATTATTATGATTTATGAATAATGTCTTCTTGTCCACATCGTGCCCTTATTTATGCCGTTAGTAGGCTAATCCAACCCAAAAGGGATACAAATTAGAAATGTGTACGTAAATGACTGGTGTTCAAGTTTAAACCATCTAACTCATGGTCCGTTTATTTGGGTTTGAGCGGCGTCAACTTAATAACACTGTGGACCACTAGATGGCGCTGTGTTCTCACATGAACAATATACTGTGGTAGGGACTACACACGCTTCCATTTCTTGTCCCAGGTAAGTACTAAAAAGAACAGTAGTCAAGTAATGTGATCAGTGTGTGTTGATTGTGTGACACAGTTCCACTTAATGAATGAGTGAATGTAAGCATTTTACTAGACACCATGGACAAAATAATATTTAGGCTGATCAATCGGTATGTTCATTTGTAATGACATAAGAAATTGATTAATCAAACAATATTGATTGAGATACAATCATTTGTAGATCATCTGATTTTACTTTTACCCTGTTCGCTATCATTGCAAATAGTTGCAAATGTTTTCCTCATTTTTTTAAAACAAAAGAAAAAGAAGAAAGGATAATATGGATACTAATTAATAATGACTCCCTTTCTGCCCCACTGCCTTGCTGGTTGACTGGATGTAGATACTGCATGTAGCAGCAGCCATTTGGCCATATTTGTGGCAGGACATTGCTGCACAGCAAGCTGACTATAGTGGCCTGGCTTATCTGCATTGTAACTGCAGTTGACTGGATGTATTGAAGCTATACTTCAATGGCCCCCCAGAGAATGATGACACAGAGTCTTGTGTCAGGGACTTTTTTCTTCTTTTTTTTTTAAATATTATTTACTGAAAGCGCTGGACTGTGGTGGCATTAACTTGGTATGCTCTAACGCTTTTCATTGTAATAAAACAGGCAGCATTGATTTGGCAGTTACTAATTTATTCATTGCTAAATGGCAGCGTGATGTCCATGGCTATAATGTCCTTTGTCTCTCTTTGGAGGACATCAATAAAGGTTTTCTTTTTTCTTAAATTCCTTTTTCATTATATGTATTTGCAGAAGCTGGGTATTGTCACAAGCACTGTTTTAATTATTCTTACTAGTTATTCCTTTACTAGTTGACATCATATACAAGTAGAATAGAGATTGCATTTCTGTAGTAGCCCTGACAGACTTGCTTCAATATGTCACTAAAGTCCTACCATTACAAGTTTTAAGGCGCTGTAATAGAGTGAGATCTGTGGAGGCAATTGCTTTTTCAATACTGATTAGCTTACACTCTACTGGGGGTTCACACACTGATTCGAAGAAAAAAATCTGTTTTAGTGATACACAGACAAAGCAGGTTTATTATTGTTGGAGAAGCAACTTGGTACATGCTTTATCTGTATAAAGCATAGTAGGCCCTAATATAGGCCATGGTTCATATACACCAAACCTTTGTCATGGATATAACACAATATCATTTACAGATTGTATAGGTATGTAAGCTCAAAATGGATATGCTTGAAATCTCTCAATTTCATTTAAAGTGTTTAACCATCTTACGTCTGCAAGCTCAAACATTATTGATGTTATAGATGAACAATAACAGTAAAGATGAACAATAATCAGAAATCAATGACAATAACAACACAATGTCACTTGTGTTCTTTAACACGTGTCTGAGGAGTGCTGCAATTAGATACAATGTGGCCAAACCCCTTTACTGCTTTCCGAATCACACTATGCTACCCCCCTATTTTAGTTCTCTCAAAATAGTCATTCTTTGTAAAGTGATATTGTATAGAGAGTATTAAACATTGGTTAGATCCAGTGATCCGTAATATAATGAAACAGCAACCCTGCACTTGTAGAACTGTGTTGGACCCAGAAAAGACACCTGCTATTTAAGCCCAAAAAATACTAAAGGTGATTTACTTTTTGACTACAGTCAAATAGCATTCTGCAAGCAACGGTGGTGGTTACCAAACACTGTCCTTACATCATATAGAAAATCCACAAGGACACTTACAGTTTTCTCGATTCTTTACACACAAAAAATGGAACTATGCACACAATTCTGAAAACTTGAAGCTCATGTATCAACTACAAGACTCCAGACTGCTAAACTTTAAGCACAATTCCACTGTATTCACATTTTTGCTAAACTCTAAGCACCAATCTCATCATTTAGCACACTTGGTTAGCCTGGATCACACTGGCCTTCAAAACGCAACATTACCAATTAGTCTAACTCACTTCTCACCTGTTCAAACTCAACTGGCAAAACACTTCAATCATGTGTCAGAGCATAAAAAGAGGACTCGGTGAGCTCTACTGTGTTGTAGACATGGTCCTTTGGCCTGATCAGAGGTTGGATACATACTGATTTACATGTAGATCTGTTTCACCTCATTTATATTCTTATTTTTTGTTGGCCTACAAAAAGCTTTTTATGCAGTCAGTTCTGCTCAACATTTTACTGTATTACAGTGAAAAAAAAAAAAAATTGCTTTGTTACCATTTTGTACCTGTACTTGCACTGATTTCATCATTACATCCCCCGAAAGACAGTCTAAACATGTTCTTACTTCAGTGTTTTTCATTTGACTTATCAGTGCAATTACTGTACTGTAATTGATCAGAATAGGTTACATTGGTGTATTGTCAGAACAATGTTGCAGCATCAACTTTAGGTGTACAGTATGACTCTGGGAAGCTGGGATTGTGAGTTTAGCCCATTGGAGCTCATTGGATAGACAAATATGCATTGTATCGTATTCTGATACGATTGTGTCAATGCAATATTTATATGATATATTCACAGTATTGTATTACAATATGGCAACAGTCTTTATACTATGTACCACCTAATTGCAACTTTAAAAAAGGAAGCATTTTCTAAACAATTTTATACATTGGAATATGTAACATGGCCTCATATAGTCAAAATAGTATTTTGATGGAAGTGTTTTGAATTGATCACACCAGTGTTTATTTGATGCTCGCTAAGAGATATTCATTTGATAGCTGTGTTTACTGTTTGGTGAAATAAATCAGTTTTGAGATTAATTTGTGTAGTTTTGATAAAATGATTAACTCTTCTCAGGTTTGTGTTTAGTTTTGAGAAAATTTGCTATAGTTTCAGAAAATGTTTTCAAACAATTGAGAAAAACTGTAAGATAGCAAAAATGTTGTGGTTTGTAGTCATAGTAATTAAGTATGATATGTAACAGAAATTACACATTACCTTTTACATTTTACATTTTTTGTTGTCTGCAATGTAAGAATATTTCCAAATAGTTCATATACAATATTATGACACATATAAAAGAAGACTTTTATAAGACTTTTAAAAAAAGACTTTTGCATTTATTCCTATACATATTTTCGAATCCTATAAATTCCATATACTATGGTTGATACAACTATTGAGATTCAATCAGAAAGGAGAGAAAGTCGTAAACCTTTTGAGTCGTTGAAAATTCAGAATTCAAATTACTAATGATCATAATAAACAAATACAAAAGGCGGGCAAATTAGAAAATAAATCCACAATGCTCCTTAATTCAATCTTGTGTCTGCATTCATTTATTGGCTCTGAAAAAAGCAATTAATTGACATACAAAATAAGTGAGTCACGGTCTCCCAATTACTATCCTGTATGTCATCATGTTTATCTTTATTAGCATGTGTGTGGTGAAAAGTAAACTGAACAACCCTCCTCCAAAGCACAGAGGGATTTATAATTGTGTTGTGGTTCTATTAGCAAACCCAGGTTCTTATTTTTATATGATCTGGCTATATTGGCATTTTAGGTTCACACTGAACTGACTTCTTCCACACTTAAGACCAATGCACAAAAACTGAAACAAGGACATCCCATTTAATATTCACCTGAATATATATGAAAGCATTTGCTCATTTAGCACGCTTTTCTCCACGTCACGTAACGTACAAAGTGAGGCTGAGAACAATCAAAGCTTATGTTCAAAATTTGAGATATTTGTGAATTGGCCAATAAAAAATGACAAGGATTAACTGGCTTACACCCCCTTTTCTCTCTGTTACTGCTGATGCATGTGTGTTAGTCTGTCATTAGCCCCCCCACCCCTAGCCCCCCTCCCTTTCTTCTCTACTTCTTCTCCTGTGGCTTCATCCCTCAAGCTCCCCTCCATCTCTTCTACGTCCTCTTTCAGTTTTCAAAACGATGCAAGCGACCACATGCGTGGCGCAGTTAAACACCAAGTGATTTATTGCAATTTAATTTGGATGAGACCCCTCTGTTGTTCTGTGTCTCACGGTGCAGTGGTCTGCCACGCTGACAGTCATTTCCTCGCCAGTCGGGAAGGATTCTGAATCATGAGCTAATGGTTCTTCGTGTTTTCATTCGCATGTTTAGCCTGAGCAAAACTCAGGATGAGGGCGCAAAAACTCTCTCTCTCTTTCTCTCTCTCTCTCTCTCTCTCTCGCTCTCGCTCTCGCTCTCGCTCTCTCTGGCTGAGTGTGGTTTGCATCTCTAAGAGGAAAAATACTGTGTGTTTGAAAGGTTAGGCGTGGTAAAAAAACAAAAACAGGTGAGAAGTAGGAAACAAACATCCATGCCTATTTACCCTGCCAATTTCACTTGATGGCACGCATTGTGTTGAAATGAACTGGACTGCTCTGTCTAGTGCAGCCAAGAGGGGGAGGAGAGGGGCTGCAGGTACGGAATAGATTGTAGCCGGCAATTACGATGACCTCGCTTCCGGATGCGAGTGGATAATTATGCTGAACATTGTTTGATTGGGTTCGGACACATTTGGCCAACACACAATTCTATATTATCAGAGATGTCTGACTTGAGTTTCTTACTTGACAAGACTTGACTTGGGAAGTTTCTAGGTATCTTAATTAAAAAGGTTTCTTAATTGAAACTAGGTGATGCATTGTGGCTTCTAAGTCTTTCCATATTTATAATCCCAAAGATATTTTCTTCACCAAACCGTACCTTTAGTTTCAAATTGTTTTCCCTGTACTCTAATGCATCATTAGATTTTTTTTTTCAACCTTCATGACCCTTCAACCCCCTGGGAAGCAGTGTTCCGTGCTTACCTCCGGTTAGTTCCAGGTAGGTTCTCCTACCCAAATGGTATAGGTTGAGCTAGTGACCCATACACAGGTACATCAGGGATAACCCCTACAGCATGGCCAGATTCACCACAACTCAGGGCCGCTGTGACCTGTTGTCCTGCTCCCAGTTCAACACATAGTTGGTCATCATGACTGGGCCCTTCTTTTTAAACCCAGTCGGACAGAATACCCGTCGACACAAGAGTGGACAGCATAATTCAAAAGCTATAGTTAACCTACTAAGAGAAGAAGCCACAGGCTTCATTTTGCTAGGTGGGACAGCAAGATATAGGGATCCAGTTGAAGTGAGGAGTTGGAAAACCCTTTTGGGGCGGTGGAAGCGATGCATAGCCTCATTAGGGACTAGTGTCACATGCCATCGGAACACTTTGCCCAATCCCAGGAAGCTCAAAATAGAGGTTACAATTTGAATTGTCAAATCTTTCTAACTGCGGGATAAGGTATTGTTAGTGATTGCCGCCATAACACACAAATGAATAGGCCAGTTCTATCGTCATTGTTCCGAAATCCTAAGCAAAGAAAAAGGTTATGTAATGACTTTTCCAAATCAAAGGACACATCCAGATTTGATTCATATCTTGATCCCGGGTAAAGGTTCCCTATATAAGAACAATGAACAGACTAGCTAATAATTCATATTCATAGGCAGGAGGAAAGACGTGTCCGTTTATTTGTGTGTTTTTATTATTTTAACTGGAAATGTTTTAATCAAGTCTGGGAAAAAATGTGCTACGGCACTGTTCAGTCAAACAAAGTCTTCCTTGACGATGAACCAATGAACATCTCCAAGAGAGGACCCTCCTCCTGAGGGTTACTCCAGCAGCTTGATATATCTAGCCTTCTCTCAACATCATGCACATTTCCATTATTGCTTCAGTTGTGATATCATTTGTGAGAAATACACTTGTGAGAAATGGGGAACGTGTTTTTTTTATATACTCCTCACTCCCACACATTTGATTCAGCTAGCTGTCTTAATAGTTTTGTCCGTTTCCTTTGTGTTTACCACATAAACAAAGCTGTGTGGCTGGAAGCATGCAGCTGGCTGATGGACTGTGTCCAACATCAGAGAATCCATATCACCAGTGCTGGCGGAGCGCTCTCTCCACAGAAATGAAAACGCTGTCATCAGCATTAAGGAAAAGGGAAGGCCATTATTGCTTCTCCTTTCTGGTGTGTGTATGTGTGTGTTTGTTCGATGAGAGAGAGAGAGAGAGAGAAAGAGAGAAGGGCTAGATTGTTTTAGCTTATTGGACTTTGTGGTTGTTGTGTGTGTGTGTGTGTGTGTGTGTGTGTGTGTAGTCTGTGTGGGGATGTCTGTGTGTGCATTCATGCTGATGGTGGACATGATAGCTTGGTTGCCTGGCTTTGACTCTTGCCCGCAACATTTCAGCCCACTGGAGACATGACAGTCTCAATGAATTACTGCAACTTTCAGTAAGTCAGCACGTGTGTGCAGGTTTTCCAGCTTTCTTCAGAGTTTAATATTATAAACACACTAACCCCAACTAACCCTTATAATGACCATACAAATGTATTTAATGTAATTAAAATTTTAACATAAAAATGTATGTTATTCATACAGATAAACTAAATCAAATTTTTGCTTCCAAGCGCCTTTTTCTTCCACGTTGTTTCAGTCTGCAGTGAATGAGATTCACTGGCCCTCTTCATTTGATAGTAAACATTTTAACCAGAAGTATTATTGCAATCGTACTCCTTAGCCTACATTTTTATTTTGTGTAATATATTATAGATATGATATTTGGCTTTTGTTATTTAATTATGGCCCCCCGCATATTTTAGTCAAGATGTTCACGCTTTCGTTTCCTGTAGTGACTGGGAGCTAATTGTAAAAACCTCTCAACCACTTTGTTCAATGCTTACCTAATAGTTATCATATTCTAGTTCCTTGCAGTTTATTGCAGACCTCTATGTATACCAGCAAACCGCAGTCACTTCCCATGAGAGGATACAACTTGTTATGTTCAAAAGGCTTGGCTAAAACTTGGGAGGTGGGAGTACTCAAACAGCCATAATTCCCTTATCACTTTGTACATGTATGCTATTATGTCTTAAAAAAAATGCATTAAAGTTGCACTTGCGATCTTGGCCCGCCCCCCCCGCTCTGGCAGAAAGCTCTGCATCAATGGAAGGCCCTTCCCGACCGTTTATAAAAGCATCCGAACCCCCCCCTCCATTTTGTGAGTGCCACCTCTGAGGAAGCTGTGTGAGCCACTGATCCTGGTGGTGCACATGCACCAGCCTCCACAATTAATCCCCAGCAATTTTTCTGCACCACTTGTGCTCCTGATAAAGAAAGCCGGGCATTCAAATGGACTGGGGTCCCTGGTGGCATTAAGTTCTTACCGTATTGGGCGGCAGTCAGGCCTGCCGGGAGGAGAGGGGACGGGGGCTGTCCCCTCTCCTCACGGCAGTCAGGCCTGCCGGGAGGAGAGGGGACGGGGGCTGTCCCCTCTCCTCCCGGCAGTCAGGCCTGCCGGGAGGAGAGGGGACGGGGGCTGTCCCCACTGTGCTTGGCTTGGTGTGGAAAACTCCTTCCCTGTACTTTCCCCTCCACCCCTTCTCGCTCTCTTTGTCTATCTTGACCATCCTCCTTCTCTAAAAAAAACACAGAGCCCTGTCAGTATTTACATGCTGATACCTGCATAGAATGTAAGAACGTGTCATCCAAGCTTTTTTCAGAGTCATGCACTTTTATAATTCTAAAAAACTAATTGTAAGTTCATTCAAGTGGGCATAATCTTCCCCAGCGCCCTAAAGCTTTTTTTGTAACGTAGGTCCTTTTTTTTCACTTAATAGCTGTTCCTAGATTGAAGGCTACTCTATATGTCCAGGTTATGCATGGGTTTTGGTGGGACCGTGGGTGTGGGTTCTCATGGGATAAGAAATGTAATTGCTCCACATCCTAACAACATGCCCCCAGCTCCCCCCCATTTTTATCCTACATAGCGGATCGAAGATCGGAGAGAGAAAGAAGATTGAGGCTGACAGAAATAGCTCTTCATTCAAGTCAAGAGAACGGTTTCATACGTGGCATTGAGCATCAGTAGGGGCTAGAGAGGGGGAGGAGGAAGAGGAGCTGGCGTTCTGGTTAAGGTTAGGTTTTTTTTCGGAGGGATGGGACAATAGTCTATCGCACAAAACATGGCAGCGCCATAACAATCCCGAAGGCAGAGAATGGGGGGGGGGGGGGGGGGGGGGGGGGGGGGGGGGGGGGGGGGGGGGGGGGGGGCACACTGGTGCTCAGTCAGACAAAAAGGTATAAAAACCACTCCAACCCGCCCCCATTATACCCAATGTAATAAAAGCCAATAGGCTGATAGCAGCTCTGCTCTCACTTTCAAGCTATAAAAGTCGCCAAGTGAAAGCTGCGTCCGCCGCAGGAAATTTATGTCATGCTGTTTATTTTGTCCTTTCTCCACAGTTGTAAAGAAATGTTTTCTTTTAATCTGGTTCCCCTCATGGAAGAAGATGATTCTCCCGTTTGCTAAAAAAAAAATTCTGTCTTTTTTCTGAATGTTGTAGCATTTGGCATTAGAAAATAAATGGTATGCCAGAGGACCTTGTCAAATAATCTAGAAGTAAGATTGTATTAGCCCAGATCACTGCATAAACCGTGCTGACCATTAATTAGAATTTCTTCAGGGGCACTGGTCCATGTATTTGAGACAATATACTCTTAGGCACTAACCAAAATTAATGCAAGCAGGACAATGAAAACACATTGTATACAATCTGAAATTAAACTAGAAAATGTGGTGTGTGCTGAAGTGTAAAATGAGGCTGAAAATATGTTGAATAAGTATACAGTTTAAGATGTATAGAAAAGTTTAATAGCTGAACTCAAGTGAAAATATTTGAACAGAGTTTAAAGGTTTAAAGTACGAATGGAATTGGCATAATATTGTAAACATACAAACCATTTAAAAAATGTAATATAGTAGAAGTTGAACAATGTAATAATACAAGAGTTAAACAAATAGTTAGACCAAAGTGATGAAGTTGAAATCGTTGAATCAATTCAGTGTAGCAGTCAAAATCAAAGTCAGCTTTATTGTCAATTTCTTCACATGTACCAGAGATACAAAGGAATCGAAAAGACGTTTCTCCCTATCCAACGCTGAAAGAGATAAAGTGCACAGATTAAAAATGAACCATAGAATAATTGTGTGTGTGTGTGTGTGTGTGTGTGTGTGTGTGTGTGTGTGTGTGTGTGTGTGTGTGTGTGTGTGTGTGTGTGTGTGTGTGTGTGTGTGTGTGTGTGTGTGTGTGGCTTCACTACAATTAATTATGGCTAAATCATAAAAGAAGGCTCTAATGACACACAGACTCTGGAATGTCATGTTAATGGCGGTTACATGCATCAAACACGACTTGATAACAACACAGGTAAGACATCATTTGTCATAGTAACTTACGTATTGACATTATTCTTTCACATAGTTCATCGAGTTAAGGTCACAGAATGAGAAGGCTTATACTGTTGGAGATTGAGTTGGTTGAGTCTCAGCGTTGATTTGTTCATATTGTTTGTGTTGTTAGCATGAAGTAGCAGATATTGTTTTGAAGTACATTAGCAGTTAGCTTCTACTGGAAGCAGACCATCATCCATGTAGGAATAACTTATCCTCAAACCATAGACTCGTTCTCCAAAACTATAATTCAGACTTCTACAAGTTGGACACAATCAGGCTCAGTGTTGGTTCCTTCAAGTATTTGAGCGTATTCGCAAGTTTAAAAACGGTCTAAAACACCAGACTGATGTCTCAAACAGGATAAGTCTCCACAGGGACGCCACACACAAACGCCCGATGCTTAATAAGCATATTTCCAAAGCGATTTCCAATCGCGAAATAAGAGCTACCGTATCAGTTTGAGCTTAACATTGTGTTTCTAGGTTAAATATTGACATTCAACACCGTTCCACAGGCTCCACACCATCAGAAATGTTTAGATCATATACAATCACTGAACGAAGATGATGTCAATAAAAGGAGCACTTCTCGCGAGAAATGCTATCAAAATGCATTTAATGCCGAAACAAGTGTAAAATCCTCCATTTATTTTTTCAGATTTTAGCTTCCAAATCAACAAGCATAGCAACGATAGAGAAAGTTGGATGTGCTGGCGAGACCCGAAAAAATTATTATCTAAACGTTTACAATCACTGAAAGATGATTGTGACAATTAAAATCATAATTCTCTGTAGAAATGTTGTGAAAACCCATTTAAATGCAGAATCTATGTCCGAATATTGCACATTCCACTGAGAATAAAATCCATGTCCGCCATTATTTTGTGTACAGGCACAATGATCTCTTGTGTTTCTGGCTATTGGTAGGAATCGTACGAAAATTTGTGCATACATTGTCGTACGATATCATACAAACCACAAATTGGGGTTAAAAAAATACTGCTTCTTGTTTTTATATCGTATTTTTTTATATATATATATATATATACATTATGATATGTAACAACATGAGTAGTACAGAGTGTTCAATAGCGCCCTTTAGAGGAACACATCACACCACAATAATCCTGCCATGAAGACTCCCACTGCTGAAGCCACCATGTGAAATGAAAACCAACACGGATGTATTCAAAGCATGTATTCATTTATTCGTGTCTGCATATTGTCATTTCATTGAACATGCAATATGTCAAACAATATGTTTTGCACACATCAGGAAATCGAGACCGGTCGCCCAACAGATGCAGACGCACACAAAAAAAACGGGGCTAGTTGACATCTGTTGTATAAAGTCATCTGCATAAGAAAAGATGTGCTGTGCTTTTTTCTCTTTATTTTCTCTGCGACCAGGGGCCCCCCACCCCCTCCTACCTTCCTCCTCCTCCACCTCCTCCTCGCCGCTGGCTGACAGAGGACCCCACCTGAATGACATTTACAAATTACCCAGCCCAGAGAGCTCGCTCCCCTGACCCGTGAGCTCCAGCTCAGCACCCGCTGAGACTCGCCGCCGTTTTGTCATATAATTACTGCAAATCCCCTGGAAGTAGCATGCATACATACATTGGTGTGTGTGCATGCGCACACACATGCGCGCGCGCACACCCGCGCAGGTGCGCATACGTATACTTGTACAACCGCACGCACGAACAAACACGCACACACACACACAAAGGAACGCACCAACACAAACCTGCACACGCACACAAAGGAAAGCACGAACACAAACATATAAACACACAAACACACACACACACACACACACACACACACGTACATATACACACATACACACACTCAAACACCCACAAGCACAAACTTGTACACACACATAGGCATACCTTTGCCGTATAGGCTTTCAGATAGGTATAGCACTGCCCCATGCGCGTGGAGTTAGGCCCCTAGTCAGACGTGCTCGCATGCATACGCTTATCCAGCTGAATGTTAATGTCCAAGGAGCCGCTGGAGAATGTCCTTCCTGTCAAACTGCAGCAACGAATAGCGCACGCAAAGAAAAAAAAATTGGTGTGAAAACACAAATGGTGAAAGAATTGCTTGGAAAGCTGGAATGTGCATTATTTGTGCGTGCATACCTTTGTGGATGTGCGTGTTTGTGTCATCATGCACTTCAAGCCAACATTCATGTTCCAGCCTCAAGGTGAAAATTGAACATTTGAATATTAATATCATTTACAATTCCTGACAAACAAAAGCTGTTATGAGAAATGTCGTGAGAGATTCTCAATTGATCCTTTAACTGTGTATTAATATATTTTTTACATTAGCATTTAAATCGCTTTCATTGACCAGCTCTGGAAAACTTTCTGTATTCTGCAGCCTTCTGCATTGATTAGATTCAGTCTCTCTCTCTCTCTCTCTCTCTCTCTCTCTCTCTCTCTCTCTCTCTCTCTCTCTCTCTCTCTCTCTCCTCTTCTCTCTCTCTCTCATCCTTCTCGCCTTCTAACTATCTCTCTCATTTCCCATCTCTCCCTGTGTGCTTAGTTGGCAGCATATGTACCACTGATGTTTGCTTGTTGCGGGCGGTGCGTATGTCTATCCCTTGATTGCACACTAGAAAGGAAATGAAAAGGATAATCTAATTGAACAACTTTAAAGCACGTGGCCTATTTCATGTGTTCCTTTGGAATGGACAGCGTTTGTGTTGTTACCTAGCGAAGCGTGACTGCACTGAAGGTCAGTCGTCTGCCACTGGAAACATGCAGAAAATGTAAAATTTGTCTCTCTTCCTATCTCTATTTCTCTCTCTCACTCTTCTCTCACTCTCTTCCTCCTTCTCTCACCCTCATTCTGTCCAATCCCCCCTCCTCCTTTTCCGTCTCTATTTCCCTCCCTCCTTTTGCATTTCTCCCTGTGCAATCATCCCTGGCATAATCCAAGCGCAAACAGATTCGCAGGCAGGTGTGTGCGTGTGTGTGTGTGTGTGTGTGTATTTGTGTATTTGGTGTGTGTGTGTGTGTCTCTCTCTATTCGTCTATAAACATGCTCAGGTTTTTAATTATTCATTGGAGGTTTTAGCTCATATTTTCTTTTGTCGGAAAGACATTTTGAGGCAGAATCGAATCATCAGAATATTATTCCCACAAGACAAAAGTGGGTTCATCCCCACCGCGATTCTGAATCCAAGAATCACCCTGAATAGCCTTCCCTAGTCCTTGCAAACATACAAGTTAAGAATACCTATTAATAAGGCTATTTATTTTAATAAGGCCGTAGGCAGAGCACACACCTCTTTTAATTGACACATGAAGTATTCATTAAGTATTATTGCACTGGTAATACCAATCCAAAGTATCACAACAAAGAGAGGTACATCAATATATCTATAGTTATTTAGATGCTGCCTTTTAGGACAGTGTTTGTGTGTGTGTGTGCATCACAGAGATGAACTCACACCGACACACATCAATGCACTTGCATTAATGATCATTTTTGCACGCAGTAGCTAGTTGTATTATGGGGTTTCTGAAGCTTTTCCTCTTCTATTTTTCATTGCACCACTTTCTTTCTTACTATTCTCAAATTCCCCATGTCCTTCACCCCCCCCCCCCCCCCCAAAAGAACACACTACTAGAAAACAGCTTGTCTGCCATCACCAACTACAGTATTTAAGTCCACCTAAGATCCCTTCTAATGAGATCTCCCACCAGAGAAAGTACCCACTCTCTGGCAGAGAGCTGTTTACCTTCAGCATCTCTATCACGGGGGACTGGATTGAGCTAGAGAGAATGAGAGAGATTTTAGTAGGAGATAGATTTTCCTTCCTACCTTCCATTGTACTATGATGTAAGTTGTTTTACTTTTGATATACCTGCCCTCTATATTCATATCTTTTTTTTTACTCTTACTTTAATTTTGTTTAATATCATATTTACATTTTGATATTTTCCAAGTCGACGTGAGAGAGATGGAGAGAGCTATACTGGGAGAGAGGGAGGGAAAGAGCGAGGATGTGACATGATCGTACGTTGTAATTTCATTCTCAGTTTGGATTTCAGAAGTTGGAAAATGCGCCTCTCATGTGCGAAACTTTAGATCCTGGGTGCACGGCTCTCTTTGTCTTCTTATTCCCAGTGATGGTTGTTGAAACCCTAATAAGCATGCATGGACCCTTGTTATCTTGAGAATGTTTAATTTGCGGAGTGCCGTTTTCACTTTGTTTCTACTTATTTCTCATTTTTTGGCCCACACCCAGAATTACCAGGAAGACTTTGAACTATTTATGTTCCCATCAGAAAACGGTCTCTAGCTCCTAAAAGATGAAACGCTTGAAAGTGGGCCGGCCAAATCATCCCAGTGTTTGTTTTAACATCAGACGTTCCATTAGTTGTTCCACGTGCTGCTGAATAATAAATGCAGTGAGAATGAAAGGGAGAGGGAAAGAGAGCTGGGGAGAGGGACAGAAAGACGGCAGGAGTACAGCCAGGTACAAAACAACAATGATTCTATTCTTTGTCATGGTTTAAAACAGTTTTGTTAGTGTTAGTCACAACCTTTGATTCATGAAGCAAATGGAAGTCATGGTAATGTAAAGCAAAGAGAATAAGAATGATAGAGAATAAGAGGGAGAGAAAAGTGCAATAGGGGAGAGACAACTTGAATGAGCCTGAATGTGTGTGTGTGTGTGTGTGTGTGTGTGTGTGTTTGTGTGGAGGAGTCGGTGTGTGTGTGTGTGTGTGTGTGTGTGTGTGTGTGTGTGGGGGGGGGGGTATTAACTGATCTATTAAAGGTAGAGTAAGGTGAGAGAACAGGAGTCGTTTGGCTTGCTCTTGATCCCAGAGATAGCCATTGCTAGCAGGGGGGCCCTTGGCGGCGGCCCTCTCCTCTGAGCCGCGGAGCGGCCCTGCGCTGGGCAGGGGACACCTGGTGTGCACTTGCTGCAGGTGGCTTCAGGCTGCACACCGTCCATATGGACCCTGTGGCGTCGCGCACATTGCACCATTTCAGTTTCATCACAGGGGGACAAGAGATGCACACAATCCTTGAAATGATAATGCCCCCCCTCCTCCACCTCATTCACCCTCATCATCCACATCATCATTTTGGACTCTTCTATCAATCCCTCTCATACATTATCTAGCGTGAGAGATTAACTCATCCCTACAAACTTTATTTTGGCATCTTCCCTATACCATTTTTTTTGTGTGTTTTTTCTTGTATCTCTCATATTTTCTTCAGACAATAGAATTAAAAGGTGAACGGGCCGTTCGTCCTCTGTCCCAGTATCCCACTACCTGCGGTTGTGGTGGGGATTGTGGTGTAGATGGAGGAGCATAGTGTGGTGGGTAGGCGTGCTCAGGCCCCGGTCTCGTCTGTCACCCTAACCTACTTCTTAGGCATGTATTACATGGCAGCTTATGTTCCAACATGTGTTCCCTGGCGCTTTCAGCTTTTACTATATTTCACACTGGCTTATGCCAGGCCCATCATTCGACAGGAGAGCCCCCACCCCCCCCCCCCCCCCCTTCCGCACACATACACACACACACACACACACACACACACACACATGTTGGCTTATTCTACCGACTCAACTCCGCTGTGTGTGTGTGGGGAAAAAAAGGTGTCGGTGGATACTCAAATCTAATGCTGAGGGTGACAAAAACTTCATATTTTCTTGTCTACTTTTGAACAGCCCTGGCTGTTTGGGCTGTTCAAAGGTAGTCAAAAAAGATGTGCGCAACATAATGTACTAGTAATAATATAAGTGTAATAAGAACGCTATTTCCAATGAAACACCCAGATACCAAATTGTTTGCCCCAACCTTTTACCTCTGGAACTCTATTCTGAACATTGTTTCGGCCAAAGCCAGATGCAATACTTGCAGCGCGGCGGTGTGTGTGTGTGTGTGTGTGTGTGTGTGTGTGTGTGTGGGGGGGGGGGGGCATTACAGGTAAGGTTGGTGAGAGGGAGAAATCGGCTTGATTTTGAAAGAATCCAACCTGAAAAATCCCTTCATGTTGCCTCCCCCAAAGAATGTGACTAGCTCGCTAGCTTTAGCCTCGGGGAAGACTCCGGTCATCCTCGATGAGTACATGGGGGCCAGTCGCTGGGCAGTTAGGTAGGCAGACAGGTAGGTCATCCAACCATTCTATTTGGGCTTAATTAAATGATTGGACGGGCTTCTTACAGGCGGACGACAGCCATAGACACAAGATAGTTTTATTTTTTTTGCCAGAGCAGTTGATTTGTTGATTGCTGTTGGGATATTAATAGAACATCAACAAATGTAGCGAAAAAAGCTTCGAACATAGAATTCATATAATGATCAAAACGACAAAGAGATAAAGCCTCTGGTGAGGTGATGAGAGTTAGAAAATTCTTCCGGGTATATCCAGTTAGTCCTTGAAATGTAACAGTCTCTAAGATCTGGACGTAGCTAAGTAATCCTTCAGACCTGCCCAAAGGAACGATCCCACCGTGACCCCCACCCCCGCCCGCCCCCCTGGGCTCGCCGGTGGCAGCGGCTGTTAGATGGAAAGTGACACTATGATTGTGTGTGGGGGGAGCGGGGCCGTGCTCAGATGTGGGTGTCACTTCTGCCTACAGCTGATTGCCACAGTCTGCGCCGGCCAGTGCCACAGAGATGAGTTAAATTGAGGGAGAAAAGTTCAGCAGCCAGACACCGGCCCGCGCTCCCTTGATCCCGGAGACCCCTGTACTCTCTCTCTCTCTCTCTCTCTCTCTCTCTCTCTCTCTCTCTCTCTCTCTCTCTCTCTCTCTCTCTACCTCTACCTCTACCTCTACCTCTACCTCTCTCTCTCTCTCTCTCTACCTCTACCTCTCTCTTCCCTCACTCTCTCATCCCTCACTCTCTCATCCCTCACTCTCTCATCCCTCACTCTCCCTCTTTCCTTCTCTCGCCCTTCACTGAATGGATGTTCTGACGGGGTGGGGGTGGGGGGTTGAGAAGTCGATCCATTGAACATAAGACATGGAAGAGAAGGGGCAGGGGCTAAGCATAGGTGGGTCATGTTTGATGAAGGAGAGCTGGAGGTTAAAGGTTAAAAAGGCAGAATAGTAGAACCCTGTTCTAGAATTGTTATTGTTGCCTATTTAAATAATTGTTGTTATTTCTTGACTAAATTAACGATACTGGTCAGGTGTGCTTTGTATAGAATCCCAAATGTACAGCAGAACGTGTCATATGTGGCTTCTCTGAAAAATAAAACATTTCAGTTTTATTTTCCTTCCATGAGGGGGCACTGTGGTCCAGCTACCCCCAGCCACAACGTCTGATGCCTCCCCCTCTCCGTACAGTACAGTACAGCATGTCTCTCCTGGTGGTGTCTCTGCAGAATGCCCACAGGACCCAGCGATGCAGAACTCATGGTTACAGTGGCAGGGAGATTGCCAGTGCCAGAAGTGGCCGCAGGCAGGATTTAAAATAAAACTATTTAAGATGGCGATAAATAAGTTGTGTTGCATACATTCAATTCAAATCTGATCATAAACCAGAATTATCACATTTCCTCAATTGATACACATTTTAGAAATGTAGTTAAAATATAAATAACAATGTGAACTCTTTTTGAGAGGGGAATGTCACATAAAGTGTCTTGGTTGTGTTGCATGTGCATGTAACAACAATGGACAGCCTGGTGTTTCATTTGATATGGATATCCCACTGGTACCCTTCAAAACATTATTGTTGGCACTGATACCACTGGACTATTAGCCTCCTAATAATACCTGTCAAATTAATTCCCATACTTACATGCAGACACAGACATGCCTTCCAACCATCAAACTCTCTCTCTCCCCTCCCTTAACTCAATCCTCCCTCAGGCCTTAAGTTAAGCTGTTTTATAGCCCATTGTTTCACCTAATGAACCATCAACACGGCAAACTATTAAAGATGATTTTGCCGCCAACATGAGTGTTTGTAAATCTGTTGGCAAATGTTTACCCGTCTTCTTCTTTTTCTTTTTTGAGCTCATTCTTTTTAAGCCACAAAGCCCTGCCTTGTCATTGCAATACAAATCAAAAAATAAAATCAAGTACATTTTTTAGTTTATCAGAAATTATGTTCAGGAAATCTCTTGTCGAGTGGGGAGTTCAGGCCACAGTTTTAAAAGCAATTTTCTGAGAGTTGCCACATTAGGCCACTAACCCACATGAAGCATTTATCTGAGGGTTTTGAATTGCCTGTGTTTCTCATTGTACAAACACATATAAAGACACATACAGTCACAAACCAACACACACTTACACAAATGTGACGCGCTCCAACGTGCCCTGGAGCCATTTGCTGCTGATATAGTTCTATACGCAGTACAGATCGGCTGCGATGCAGGGTCTGTACTGCAGCTATAGCTGCATTCCCCACCATAGCTGCTATATGACTGTGAATGCAGAGGAGACAGATGGAGCGAGCAACCCTCGTCACTGTCTCTGGATCTCACTCAATCTCCTGGTATCTCACCAAGCGAAAGACCAAAGATTGAATTTTCCCTCTCCAGTCTCCCAGGATGAGACCAGACATCATCGGAGGAACCCCCGCCCCCCCCCCCCGCTTGTCTCAGAATGCGCTTCCCTTGATGGAGCAGAAGAGGCCTGGCTGGACCCAGAAAGCCAATGCTTGTAGAATTGGCTTTAGATTATTTGTTGAACCACCAGGAGATATTTTAATGTGAAATAAATGTATGGCCATCAAGGGTGAAATTTAGAGGTGTTTACAAAGAGATTGCTATGTTTTTCAAATTGGTAACAGTTATTTGTAAAACAGCATTCTGTGTATTTTCCTTATACCTCAACATGAGTCCATAAAATGGGATCCACTTTCACCAGTAAACTGTAAACTGTTCTTGCTGTGTGGAAAATTAACATTTCGTCACATTTCGTGAAATCACTACAGCACGGTGCATTTTTTATGACAGTATAATATGCTGGAGCATCAACCATAAATATTAGATTTTAATTTCAAATAAGATACTGGAACAGATCAGATCATAAGCGTGAAAGGATAGCAAGAGACAAATAGCAAACAACTACTATGCATTCCGCATTTAGGAAAAATACACCCTGGGACTGGCTGTGCATATATTGGACATTTGTAATGGGGTCAATGAGTTTTGCTCTGTGTCTTACCTCTAAGTTCCTTTTAGTTTTTTTCCGAAACAATTAATTATGTGACCGACAATTAATTAATGACAGACCATTTCCTGCTGTATTAATAAAGGTTTATCCTATCTTAATGTATCAGATTTTTTTTTTATCTAGGAGACAATCTATTTCTTTATTAGCGTCCAAAGAATGTCCTAGGAGAGATCGGACAATGTCAGCTCATATCAAGGTTAATAACTCATTCACATATTTGTTCTTCAAAGATTGTCATTTAAACTTGTTTTGCTTGTACAAAACAAGCTTGCTTGCAAAGTTTTCCCTCTTTTTGCTTTTATAATTTCGAGCTAATTGTCAACGTTATTTGGCTACCGGTGAAGTTGATGTATTCTGTGTGTTTGTCCTTGTTTTCTGTGCAGTTGTGCGCTCCTTTGTGTGTGTGCAGCGTCGGCCCATGTGTATGTTTAGTCTGTGGGTTTGTATGCGTTCTGCAAGCAGAACACAAGAATAAATATTTGCCATCTGTTTTCCCATCCCACATCCCACAACCCCTCCCTTCCCGACCCGAGATTCCAGCACATTTCTTTTATTATTATTATCAGTGCTGGAGTTCAGCCATAGGCCTTTTTAATTTTCTGCTTTTGTGTTTTAAAGGGAGATTGACAGCCTGCACGCTCCCTGGAGCATTGTTCTATTAATCTGTTTAATATGCTACAGAAGCGTTTGAGTGCTGCGGAAGGCGCCCGCCGTAATGGAATCACAGCAGGTGAGGTGGGCCGGCCTGTCTGACGACCGGCGAGGGCGCCACCGCCGCCATCGCTCGGCTCCGCTTTCTACTGTTTGCCGCTTTGAGGAACACATCCACAGCCACAGTGCTGACCTGGAGGTGTGGGGTGGGGGGGAGGCAGCCAGATGGACCGGGCCGCTCCTCGTCCACACACAAGCTCCTATACCCTGTGTGAGGGAGCCAGGCCGGGTCTCGGGTCTCTTGAGTGGGAAAATACACTTATCAGAGGTTGGTATCGTACAACTTGTCTTGTAACAAGGGTTCTGTGATTTCCAGAACCAATTCCTGAATTATTCCAAGGAGGCACTGTGGCTGATGTGTTTCTCTAAAGATATATAATTCAGCAAAGTGTACTTTGGGCTACTCTTTTGGATTGGTCTATGCATAATTGGAATCACGTTTTTGTATTTATTTTTTACATTTCACTAGATAAGCAAATGCAGAACAGAACGTGACACATGGATTAGTGTGGTAATAATTGGTTACACTTAATGAGACCGGCAACAAGCAGCATGTTGCACCACGGTGCATGCATCAACAACCTGACAATGACTTCATCACATCCAAACCCCTCCCACACAAATCCATATTCTTGTCTTTGTGAATTTTGAATCCATCAACCAGTGACGCAACCAGTTTAGATGATAAGGTGTGTATTGAGCCACAGTATAATTGTCTCTTCAATGGGGTGTTGGAGTTGAGTTTGTGAAATATGTTTGGGGGCATTTTGAATGCCACAATCCAATTGCCATTCAGCTCCAATGTATTGTGGTGACAGTTATACACATCAGTAACACCTTGGCAAATCATACACTCTGCCCTAGAATAATATGAAGAATTAAAATATTTTGTTTGGTGAACAGAATTTAATAAGTTAGGAATTCACAAACACACAGAACATTCCTATATAATATGGCCAGAATAATCTGACATCTTTACCTCTCCTGCTTCTTTCACATTCCATCTCTGTCACAATTTTCCAGGCAGTTAAAAAAACCTTGGTATTCAAATATGGATTTGTTTGAAAGATGCGTTGAACAAATTGTGCCTCATTGCTTTTCAATGTGCCATCCACAACAAATAAAGCGGAACAGTGTGAGGCTTATGCGTTGAGTGACCGACAGTAGAGCTATAGAAATGCCTGGCAAATAGTACAATCCCCCACACCACGACCCCCCCCCCCCCCCACGAGGCAATGAGTAGCGGTTTAATTAACTCTGCCTTAATGGCTGCACAGCGAGGGGGGAGCGGGGAGCAGCCAGGGTGGGGAGGGGGTCACTGGTTTTCCTCCCCCGACGTGCAGGGCTGCACAAGCCACTGTCCCCAGGAGATAAGGCGAGAACATTCAGACGCGCGCTCACTCCCCCTTCACAAAGCTCTTTCTGATATGCTGGCTGGTGTCACGTTGAAGGTTGAAGACTGTTGTAGCAGAGACTATATAACAGGCGTTCGTAGCAGGATCGCTACAGGCTAGACAAAAAAGTGCCCGGGGCGTTTTACAGACGAGGTGTAACCTTTTTAATATGCGTCCTTCACGTACAGTAATGCAGGCGGGAATGTGCGTGAAACAAAGCGATTCTCCACGCACAACTGGATGGCTGAATATGTGATGACACCAAGAGCAAGACGTTCTTCCAGAGGATTTGTCACTATGCTGCGGGTGCTGACAGAAGAAAGGATGACGTGCCGAACAAAAGGAATGACATGTATATGAATGTCTGCTCTGCTCTGACTAGATCATCTGTAATCTCTGCTATAACATGACTATGTTTTTTTGTGGTTAAACCCACAATCTGCACCGCCAGGGCCACTATGGTTGCGTCTCTGGTTATTACAGTAGCACACTGTTCCTGTGCAGCCTAACATAGCACGTTTCACTAGGAAACAATTAATTTTACCCACGTTATCATCCACAATAAACCAAACTGTGCATCAAGATCAGCAGCAAATGCGTACGCACCGTATGAGCATATATTCTCTCTCTCGCCGACCCTAACAGCGAGTGACTTCTTGGGTTTTTATCATTGGCTCATCACTAGACCTTCCTCTCGGACCGCGTCCCCATGTACCGCGTTTGGTTGTGCCGGAGCCCATCTTGAGGAGAGTGCTGAAGTGCAGTCTTGTGTTACTCTTCAGCCGCTGTGCAGTTCTATTAACTCAGATGGAATTCAGCTCGACTCTATATTACCTGTACGAGAAGCCAAGAGAGTATGCAAGAAAGAGATGAGGTATCCAAATGAAAGGCAAATTGAAAGCAAAAAAAATGCGGTGCTGCAAACACTTGAGATCAAAGAGAGAGGCGATGCAAATTAGAACCACACACTGATGAGAACCGTGCTGGAAGATGGATCAGAATCTTAGCTCTCAATGATGACAGGTGTGTTTCAGGGAAGCAGGTTGATAAGACATATAGCCTTGCAGAATGGGGCTGCCCTTAATGCAGAGACTCTATGATGCAGGAAGGTAGCAATCTCAACCCTTTACTTGTTTGCTTTTTGTCTTTCACCATTACCCTTTCTGGGTCACACTCCCAACCCAGTGGCAATCGTTTTGTGTAATCATGTATGATATAATAATATGCCGTACTTGCTTAAAAAAATTATACCTTGGTTTCTGGCAAATAGTTCCCACAATAGTTATAAACAACAATAGTTTAAAAACATATATGCAAAAATACACACCAAATAAACACTAGGAAAAGGTTTTAATTTGTGCGTGAAGACCTATGAAATGGTCTTGTCCTGTTGATGTGGTGTATGTTGGTGTTTGTGTGTGATGTTTACGGGCTTAGCCGCGCTAGCTGCAATAGTGGGTCCAGACAGGCCTTGTGTGCTGTAAATGTCACCGTCATCAGACGCCGGTGCCCTTGTAAGGAGGGGAAAGTGCCGATGCTGCAGATCCCAGTCTTTGATTTAGACACGAAAGGTAGGGCAATAACAAAACCATTGAAGCATGAAGGTAAATTCCCATAATTCACAAGCAAAAGGTTAGCTGGTGGTGTGCCTTCCGTCTCATTCATGTTGGCTACTCGCAAATGTCACCAAATTGAAATAAACCCAGCAGTGGGTTTGCTGTGCTGGGTTCTTTTTGCATGTGTTGCAGGAGTGACTCTTGTCAGTGGGTCCTGTGTAGAGTAAGTAAGTCAGTTCATGCATGGCTGTTTCAAAGGTTGACCCTCATAAATGATGACTTTAACAGGCAAATATAAGGCAAGTATATTTACATTCAGAATGGCAGTGAGGTAAGTAGCTGTTATTTCCACGCACCATTTGTTTGTGTTCAATCAGGGCAGGGGCCACACAAGGTAATACATCATCAGTCTGGCTCAGTACAGGCCTCACTGAAAGGCTGCACACAGACTAGTCTGAGCTATCTGCGCTCTCGCAACTTTCCTGAACAGGAGGACGTGTCGGGAAGGGTCGGTTAGAGTCTGCTCTGTTAATAGCAACACTCTCTGATGTGGTTCTATAGCGTATATCCTACTCATCAACAAACAATAAATGACAACATGTTGTCCCAATCGCAGGAACATTTTGATTGTCTTCCACACCCCACAGTACAGCCGTGTTGCCCTGCCTCTCTGGTCCATCAGACAGGGCAGCTGCAGGGATGGCAGGGTGAGGAATTACTGCAGAGATATAGTCAAGTTCAGTTACCAAATTCATATCTAATAAAACTAGATTGTTGTTTAGAACGTTGTTTTCTCTGGATTATGACAAATTTGTTGAACTGAGGAACGATTCATGAATTCATTAAAAATGGTTGATTTCTAAAGCATCTATCTATCTATCTATCTATCTATCTATCTATCTATCTATCTATCTATCTATCTATCTATCTATCTATCTATCTATCTATCTATCCGTCTAGCCATCTATCTCTATCTATTTGTCTGTCTGTCTGTCTGTCTGTCTGTCTGTCTGACTGTCTGTCTGCCTGCCTGCCTGCCTGCCTGCCTGCCTGCCTGCCTGTCTGTCTGTCTATATAATCTGCTCATTATGCCTTTGTTTATAGACCACGTGTGTATCTCTATCTTTGTCTCTCAAAATCCTTCCTCAAAAAAGAGAATTAACTTCTTATTTTGAATACAAGCACATATTATATTATATTCTAACGACAGTGTTAAATAAAAAAAAGGGTTTAATCCACCTTTTTCTTTTTCTTTATTTTGACTACATGGTCATGGTTTCAAACAGCTAAACTCCAAAATGTGTTATGAGTTATGATGAATCCATGAGGAATGTCCGAGCTCAAGAGAGGGGAGAGGCACAGAAAGAGAGAGAGTGTTAGCGTGTGTTTTAGTTTCTCCATGCGAGGGCATCGGGTGCATCACAATGCTCAGACATCCGTCCTGACACGCCTGGCTAATTTTCATTACTTTATGAATGTAACAGATGTATATGCCCTGTATAGCGCTATAACAGCCTGGTTATGAACGTCTCATAGAGCTCTCTGTCTGCAGCCTAGAGGGATCCCATCTCATTTATCTATGTTAATGTCGCTGTATGTTGTAAAGGTCTTGATGTAAAGGCCTGCTCCCATACATAGCGATTTGTTTACTGTTGTCAGCCTGAGTCAAGGGACTGATTGTATGTACATTGTCTCTTGTTTATTTTATTCTTTATTCCATAACCATTGACATTTTGTTTATTTTTAAAAAATTTGCACAATCCTTGTGTGTGCAAAAGTCCACGGAAATAATGCTCCTTCTGATTGTGATTCATCCCTCAGTCACTGAAGCTCAACCTCGCCATCCTCTCTCACCCCTCTGGTTTCACACCTGCCTTATGTCCCCCATGAAGACCCAGAGAGCGACTGGTTTAGGGCTGGATGAACGATCATTAAGTAAGACTTAACCACCTGTGTAATTGACTGAAAATTAAATTAAGCACACTTATGTTGAGCAGCTACAGATCCAGTGGGAAACATTGCATATCAGATAAAATAGTGGATATTTTACCACCATCACTGATGGTCACAAATAACAAAAATATTGGGTATTTGATAAAATATCAAAAATATGATGCACACTTTTATTAATATTTGAGACAGGATTCATATCATAGAAATGGATGCTTCTCAGTTTTACTTAACTAAGGTGGCTTCAGAATATTTTATGTACTTAGCACTATGAAACCATGACAAATGCTTGTTTTGAATCATTTATTGGATATTGTAATTCCAAACTTCACCCTTGCACACCTTTGTTCCTGATTCTTTACTTCATGAATGAGAATCCACGTGTGCGTACATGTGTGTGTGTGTGTGTGTGTGCGGGTGCATGTAAGCTTCCATGCATGCCTGTTTATGTGCGTGTGTGCGTATGTGCATGCATGTGTGTGTATGCGTGTACACTACTGTGCGTGTACACTACTGTGTTTGTGTGTGTGTGTGTGTGTGTGTGTGTCTATTGGTGTTTGTGTGTGTGTGTGTGTGTGTGTGTGTATGTGTGTTTGTGTGTTCGATTTGTGTCTTGGCGCATGCTAGTTTGCGTTGAAACCCCCGACACACAGGAGAGATAAGGTAAAGCCAAGGTGAGAAAGGCCCCAACGAGGCACAAAGTGGGTCTGTGTTCCCCAGTGTGGGAGCAGCTTAACGCCCAGACAGGGTCAGCGAGGGCACGGGTGTCTTCCCTGATTGTGGGGCCCCCTCCTTGGCTGCTGCTAGCTCCTTGTCGTAGCTCCGGGGCCAGGCCCCTCGCTGCCTGGCTGAAAATTAAAGCAGGGACCTAGAAATAGACCTGCTTCCCCAACGGCCAAGCACACACCGCACAGCCCTGCTGTTTTGTCATGTGCGTAGACTTCAAAACACATCTTGATAGAAACACAAACACACACACATACACACATAAACACACACAAACAAAAACACACACACACACACACACACACACACACACACACACACACACACACACACACACACACACACACAGTGTGCTTACAGGGACTTGCACACAAATAGACACACATGTAGACAGGTGCACAAACTGAAGCACACA
>NC_044063.1:23058447-23060947 GCF_902167405.1 Gadus morhua
TCAGCCACTCCATATGTCACTGACATGAGAGAGAGCCATTGTGTCCAGAACACCGTTTGTTTTGCACAAACACTAAATTACTAACTTCCAATGCAAATCAACCTCAAATGGTATCATCACAGTTGTGTCTCAGTATCACGTTGCGGTTCCTTCTGTGTCGGCTTCTGTTAATCTGTTCTGTATCCATTCCTAGTTTTTCTTAAGTCAAACCTCTTTTCAGCTCTCTGTTTGTTCCCGCACCTGTCCAGCTGAGTGTGTTCCCCGCGTGGTGTCTTCGTGTTGACACACTGCTGCGCCGTGTTGTCTTGTCATTATCTCTTATGTCTAAACGCTGCTCTTGGCCAGCCCGGTGCATCGGGGAAGTTCATAAGCCAAATGGGGGAGTCCAGGGCCGTTTTAGGACAGATGCTAAATACTGTTTTTAAATGTGTCACAAAATAAGCAGAAAAATACTGTGTGTTACATTTTGCCCTGTGTACTTAGAGAGTATTTTTAGGGTCATTACAAATATGAACGGAAATTTGCGCTCTGTGTGCTTTGGGTTAAACTATATGTTTCTGAGAACAAGATGTCCAAATCAATTCCAATTTGAATTTCACAACAGCTTAGACATGGGAACTCCTTGTGATAGGATCACAGAACCACAAGACTAGTATGTGATAGAGTGTAGTGTGTTTCATAACCGCTTTACTAATAACTCTTTGATTTCATTCACGTTTTGATGCGGGAAATACCTTAGAGAAAAAACTTTGATGGCTATTTAGAAGTACTGTTTAGCCTTCTAAAAAGTACGTTTGTCTGATGCCTAGTAAAATTGTGTTATTATTATAAAAATAAATAAATATGAAGGAAATAATGTTTCCCAATAACAGTACTTCTTTAACCAACCAAACAACAATCTAGAAGATATTAACGCCTACAAAATTCCAAATGAACCAATAATATATATAATTTATAATCAATCTAAAATATGGTCAAACATGTTCCCCTTCTGACTTGATCCACAACAGTATACACATAACTGGATATCATTTTGTGATTTGGACATGTGAGGGTGACCTAGATGAAAAATCATTACACTTTCATACACATTAACAGTATCCATGCTCGATCCATCTTTTGGCTTATAGTAATCTATTTTTGTTACCGATGCCAGTGCCTGGACTTGTTTCCAATTAGGAGAGGTATATATCACACATCCAATCTTCACTGGTTACCTGCAGTGAATAGAGAGGAGGGGGGAGGGTTGCAGGGTTGAAGGTACAGAAGAGAGTGGAATAGACAGAAATAAAGAGAGAGAGAGAGAGAGACAGAGACAGAGAGAGAGAGAGAGAGAGAGGGAGGGAGAGAGAGAGAGAGAGAGAGAGAGAGAGATAGAGAGAGGAGAGAGCGAGAGGGCGGAGAAATAAGAAGGAGAGAGAGAGGGACAGAGAGACAGAGAGAAGGATTGAGAGAAAGAGAGAGAAAGATGTGAAGAGGCAGTGCAAGGCTAGCTATTTATTTTTTTCAACAAGGGGCCACAGTGAAGTTGTCAGGCAGCAGTGTGTGCAAGCCCACCAGACGATAATGTGGCATGACACTTCTGAAATGAGAGGCCGGGTTGCCATGGAAAAGAGTGAGGAAAGACATTGTCTCTGGGGACCCAAATAAAATAAGCTGTAAATGATGTTTGATTAGAATTTACATCATGGGACCATTCAGGAGCACCCTTTTGTCAGCTTCTTGTTGCCTAGTTCTCATTTTTGTGTATGTGTGTGTGTGTGTGTGTGTGTGTTTGTGTGTAAGGGTGCATGTGTAAATATGTATGTATGTGGAAAAATATCTATGTATGTTTGTTTGTGCATTTATATATCTGTGTGTGTGTCTGTGTGAATATGTATGTATGTGTATTTATCGATGTGTGTATGTTTTTAAATATGCATATGTGTGTGTGAGTGTGTGAATATGTATCGATGTGTGTGTGTGTGTGTGTGTGTGTGTGTGTTGATGTGCATGTGGTTGTGTGTATGTGTGCATGAGTATGTGTCTTTGTATGTTAATGTATTTATTTATTTCACGTATTATATTATAGAATTGAAACGCCTCCTCGAGAGTCTTGTAAAAGTGCAGAAACCGTGACCATAACCTGTACCATGTCTAAAAATGTCTCTCGATCTCTTTCATGTCTATTTATTCTTTGGCTGCTGTGACATCTGAATGTTATCCTCAGGGATCAAGGGAAATATCAGCCACTTTATGGGTACACACTACATTTTTTAAATTAAGAAAAATGTGCGACCACTTTGTTAACGATAGATTAAGATGCATTTAACAGTTTTGGCTGTTTAGTGTGTTGGAAGAAACAATTTAGCCAACACAGCACACCACACACTAACCGGTTACATTCAACAACAACACAGTCAGAGAAGTAGCAGTATTGTCAAACTTTTTGTTTAGTACTGTTATTGTGAACCTTCTACCTTAAAGAACCGTGCATCTTGTTATGTCAGCAGGTTGTCCT
>NC_044063.1:23065947-23080947 GCF_902167405.1 Gadus morhua
TGAGGAGAAACTGTTACAATATTGAAATATAGCAACATTGCATTGTACAGTAGAAATTTGAAATAGAAAAGAATAAAATCAATGTTGTCATGAACTTTATCTAACCTGATGTGTTTCTTCTAATTGAAACATGATGATACATACTCAATACATAATGAACCTACCAGTTTATTTTGAATGAATATAAACACTTTATTATTACAAGAACTCTTCACCCTAACTCTTAATAAACTGACTTGATTACACTTGATTGTCACAATTTAGTTTCAGTTTTCTGATCTTTACTTGCAAACTAGCATGCCTATCAGCTCATACCTTACAAAAATCGTTCTTCATACAAACTACATCTCTTCTCAAATATGTTTTTGTCAATGTTCTTTTGTACATAAAAGAAGTCAGTAATGAGGATTTCCTTTATGTCGCCTGCACATTGAAAACCCTCAGAAATTATATCACTGCATGACATATTCTACCTGAAATGCTGCACATGAGCCTCCACTAGTTCAAAGACAGTTTCCTCCGCTCATCTTTTGACCTGCAACAGGTCATTGTAAACACACTCTCGTTCATGTCATCCCTTTATGCAGATTTCCAATGCTTCCCTCTTTTTTCCCGTCCAAATTTTTTTCTGTTTACAATTTCTTTCCTGTACATAGCTGTGTGATCTGAAAGCCGGGACCATGACATGGTGGAATTGGAGAGAATTGATAGCGCTGGTGTGAATATGGAAAATGTGAATGCCGTGGCATTCTGTAAACAACATGCATACAAGGGTTTACGGGGTGACATGCAGTGTTTGCGTTCACATTCCAGGCCAAGGGTATATTGAGTGGACCGGGAGCTGAAAGGTGTAGCGAGGAAAGGGGAGGAGGCAAATGGTCCTTTTATCATCCTTTTCTTCCTTTAGTCCGCCCAAAGGAGAGGACGTATTGTTGATTGACAACATGTGGTTTAAGCTCAGCATATTCAGGCCCAGGGCTAAGGGTTTCCCACAACAAAGTGTGCAAATGTCGGGGTGATCTTTCAATGGACGGGTGCATGTGTACACGTCCAGGATTTATTCAGTTGAACCCCTCCCTCAAGTACAGGCTCAGTATCTATCTATCTATCTATCTATCTATCTATCTATCTATCTATCTATCTATCTATCTATCTATCTATCTATCTATCTATCTATCTATCTATCTATCTATCTAACAATCTATCTATCTATCTATCTATCTATCTATCTATCTGTCTATCTGTCTATCTGTCTATCTGTCTATCTATCTATCTATCTATCTATCTATCTATCTATCTATCTATCTGTCTATCTGTCTATCTGTCTATCTGTCTGTCTGTCTGTCTGTCTGTCTGTCTGTCTGTCTGTCTGTCTGTCTGTCCGTCCATCTGCCATATCATTTAATTATTCTTTCATTTAAACTTTGATCCTGTTGCTACAAACAGCCATTACAGTTTTTCTCAGTCGCTTTGGTACATTTCTCAGATCAGAATTGAAATTTGCAAAACAGTAAGTGCATTTCTCAAAACAATTCGTACAAATAGCAAAACACCATGGATATCATGCAAAAGCCAGTCTCTTGCTCAAAGTTTTGTTTCTCAAAAGTAAATATCTGTGTCAATGAACATGTCAGTGCCATCACAATGACAAGTCCTTGTGTCATTGTGTACGGATAAGACAGTCAAATTGCTTAGTCATGTTGGCAATATAACAGTGTACTCTGGCGGGATGTTCTGATGTAAACTATAGCTAAAGTTTTGAAGACAATTATTGTTAATTGTAAGTTACACCTTAGAGTATGTGGGAGATTGATTGCAAGAGACTGGACAAGATTCACATTTAGGCTTTGACGACTGTACTGTAATTTGTTTACAGACCATGTCATTGCTAGAAATGTGAACATAGGAACATCTCCTTAGGGTAAACTGTACATGCATTGCTGTAGGAATTACAGTGCAGTCTTCCTACACTTCCTGACGTTCCTGTCTGTTGGGCCACACATTCTCAGGCAGCCTCACTCGTCTTCCTCTTCTTCTTCTCTCTGGCTGTTGACCCTGTCCAATTCCTTGTCCTTCCATTGTCAGACAATGTAACATTGTGTTGTGCTCCATCTATATATATACTTGCCAGTTCACCGTTCAGGAGATCCACCAAAGTCAAGATTCAACTGGTAGCAATTTACCAATTCAGGACAGATCTAGAAAAAAAGTCTAATGGAAATGTATAGAAATATGCTTGAAATATTATGACAACTTGTTCAACCATTTTGCATGTAAAGACTTAAGCAATGAACTAATGCCTAAATGTTGTGGGGGTGAGACTATTCAATAGAGACCCATTACAATACCTTTTGATCAACATGACATAAGCTATGGATAATGTAGGAAAGGGCAGAGAATTGTATATAATCATTTGCATGAATGTACCAAAGCATTTGCAACTTGTTCAAAGAAATGAGAAACTGTTTTTTTGATGTGCACAAGTGACAAAATGATGTGAAGATTGAACAGGTAGTTTTGAGAATTTCAATTCTGATCTGAGAAATGTACCAAAGCGACTGAGAAAAACTGTAACACAGAATAAAACATGAAACATAAACTTTGTTGATGGAAAACATATAATAATATGCGTATTCTTTATAGTTTTGCTGAAAGTAAATGGTTGATGAAATGCAATGGAAATTACGTAATTAGCTTACCAATCATATACACATGTGAATAGAATAAGGTCATGTGACTAACATTATTATTTCCCTTGAAGTCATGGAAATATGAAATAATCCAGCGGCCCAATGAAGAGATTTAAACTTATTTCTCTCAAATGTAAACCAGAAGATAACAGCAATTATGAATGGAAAACAGCAGCCTCATACCGCTTTTTAAATGTATATTTAGAACTGTTTCTATTTCTGTGTTTGTGTACATTAGCTATGTTTCATTTTTTTGTGTTGATTATACCTGATGAAATTGCAGGCTTATTCGCATAATTCTGTGGTGACATTTCAATTATTTTGCATAAATGTAATTTGACAATTGGATGGATGCATAGCTTGTGGCACTCCAAAGTAGAATGCTGCAGACTAATCTCTTACTCAGAGGCGGAGGGAGGCAGTAGAGAGTGGAAATTAGCTTTTGTGGTCGCCCGTACTCCCAAGCTCCAAAAGCCAAGTCTGAGTATGCCTCAAATCTATTCTCTCTCTCTCTCTCTCTCTCTCTCTCTCTCTCTCTCTCTCTCTCTCTCTCTCTCTCTGCTGGTCTCACTGCTCATTCAAATCTCATCTGTGAAATCAGAGCACCTTATGTATTATTTGTGTAGTCAGCACTCCATGATGTTGAATATTTATTTTTTTTACTTTATTCGTTGTTGTGTGCTAGTGTTTCCCGATCTTTTGAACTATAGTTACATTTCTCAAAACTCTCAACACAATACAAAATATTTTGTCAAAACTTTACAAATCTCTTGCAAAATAAGAATATTGTTTGGTGCATCAAGGAAGGTAAACTGACTGTCATTGTTTTGGGACCAAGATTGGCATGGATGACCCCAAGACCAATAGCTGAGCATGTGGGTACATTTTCCCCAATGTTTAGGAAGGAGACATTGTTTTGCATGACTCCATGTTTAATTTTCCTCGTTGTAATGGCATTATCGGGCTCTTACTCAGCTGTACATATCTGGCATCTGTCACTGCTTTCTGGTCGTCCATCTCTTCTGTGAAAAGTACCTAGAATATAGGCTACACATATTTAATAAATGTAAGAAAAAGCAACATGTATCTATACATTTCTTTAAGCACTGTAGATACCAAACCATTCAATGAAGTTACTGTCATTAATGTAGAGAGTATGTAAGAATAGCAGCCTCAGTAATCAGGCTGGATTCGCTGCCCAGCATCGGAGATTGTTTGGCCATAATTTAGAACATAGTCAACCAAGTTTTATGGTTTTCCTTAGAAGTATTGGCTTGCCTTCCTCGTCGTCGTCCTCCTCTTCCTCCTCCTCCTGCTCTCACTCTTCCTCTTCCTCTCTATTTTCCATGCTGCTCCATCTTCTACCCAACACAGTAGCTGTCACCTGAGGCCTCGTTTATGCTCTGGCACATGATTGAAGTGTTGTTGCCACTTGAGTTGAACAGGTGAGAAGCAAGTGAGACCAATTGGTAATTCCAGGTAATCAGTGTTACAATTTGTCTGAATGATGCGATTTGTGTTGAGACTTCTTTTGAGTTGTGTGCATAGATCAATTTTTTGTGTGTATACAAGGGAGAAAATATGTATTGTAGGCGCAGCGACCTGGAAGTGTCTCCCCGAAGGTTAAGATGGGTCAGTGAACGGGTCAATGGTTAATAGGTATTCAAAGCAATACACACAGAGACATAATCGCAGGTAGTGGATATTGGAGGTGGGTATGGTGTCTGTGGTGGGGTGGCGGAGGGAGTTGGGTTGACAATAGGCTATTGGCTCTCTCTCTCTCTCTCTCTCTCTCTCTCTCTCTCTCTCTCTCTCTCTCTCTCTCTCTCTCTCTCTCTCTCTCTCTCTCTCTCTCTCACTGCACACTCCCACTACCTCATTCATTCTCAGTAACCCCCCCATCGCCACCTAACCTCCGTTCCATTCGCACATTAGAATAGTTTGCGGGGCGCTCCCTCGCGCTACACGTAATAATAAGGCTCGTTCCGAGAGGCTGCCTCCACGCGCCAAGGTTCCTCTTGAATAGCCAGCAGAAAAAATAAAATAGAGAACACCTGCCAGGGTATGAATGGTCTCCTCCACGTGCCATTTCATTTGCTGAAATCCAATCTCCCCACAAGTTCTTTAAGTGGACCAAAGGTGATATCGCATAAAGGAAAAAATAATTCTCTCCTCTCTGCTTGTCTATTTTTGCTCGTTTCATCTCATCTCGTTGTCACTTTTTGCTCTCCAACATTTCTAAATGTTGATTAACATGTCGACGTAAGACAAGAAGGACGCGCCTAGGCGGGTCTGGACAAGACTCAACCTTTAAATGGGAACAACGGAATATGCTGGGGAGAGTGGGCGGTGGAATGCTCTGAATGGTCAATGTGTTTAATATGAATAACAGTATAATTATCTCTTCAGCTCATCATAAGCATTCATTATTTGCAGTGATGTTTTAGAAATCAATTCCTCGCTATGTGTGTGACGACAAAGCTGTGGATTATTGCATTTTTGAGGTTCACGTTGGACAGCACAATTGTTGCACATATGCACACACATGAACACACATGCACACATGCAAGGATGCACATATACTCTTCATGTTTCTGATACAGTTTCAAGAGTTGGGGATAACACTGTGTGATCAACCTTCTTAATCGTCTCTCTTGGCTTCACTAATACTTAGATATCATTCTTCAAAAACCTTCTTCGACGGATTCTGCAGAAGAGCATTTTGCATGTGCGTGCCTGCCACCTGTAAAAAAATCACAATATGGTACTTCTGTACTCTATTGTCTCAATTTGCCCTGGTTAGTACAGACTTTGTGGACAGAAAATCAACATTGAATCACCATACAAGAATTTTTCAGAACATATTCTCAAAAACCAAAGTGCTTTATATCTATTGTTTTCATTTGTGTAAGCAGTAATCATACAGAGTTAGTGCTCTTAGTACAATCTGTACAAGGACGTTATATTTTCAAATAATATTGGTCATTTGGTGAGGCCATGAGAGACAGACGGACAATGGTTTTATCAGCCAGGCCGGAATTGTACTCTAAGAGTTTCTAACAGTTCCTAGCACCACCTTGTAAATGTGGAGCCAGGGAGCTGGGAATCATTCCCCCCACCCTGCTCCCTCCTGGACCCAGGGTACTCCCGGAACAGGAAACATCACAGTAATCAGAAATAGTATGGAAAGACACAAGAAAGAAAGAGGTGCTCAGGGTTGTTCCAGATCTGTGGGTGTTGGTTGGCGGCATGGAGCGGGAAGGGGCAGCAACTGGGTGTGTCTGGGTGGCGTTCCGGGCAGTGAGGCGGAGGGAAGAAAGGAAAGAGGTGGTTAAGGGCCGAGGAGCAGAATGTAAGACGACTGGCTCTCCTTCACTACAGAGACACAAGGAGAGGCGGGAAGGCGTGTACATGTGTGTGTGTGTGTGTGTGTGTGTGCGCATGTGAGCGTGCATGTGCGTATTTATGTGTGTGTGTGTGTATGTGTGTGTGTGTGGGAGGGGGCATTCATCATTATTGGCGCACACCTTCGTCCCATGCGCACCCTAACGGCCCTTCCACCTTCCTGAAATAAATCATCATTCCCCTCCTCCCAAACCCTGCTATAGATCCCCCCCCCTCCCACCCACCCCCACGCAAACCACCACCACCTCTCCCCTCTCTCTGTGCTGCACCGGAAAAAAAGGCATGCTAGTTGTATTGATTTTTCCCTCTTCGCTCTCCTCCGGCTTTCCTCTGCCACCCCCTACCCCTCCCCCCAAAGCCACCCAACCCCCAACCCCCAACCCCCAACCCCCACCCCTGCACACCACCCGCCCCCCTCCCTGCCCTTTGCCAATCGACTGACGGATTGGTCCATGCACCAAATTTTCAAACGCAACTGGTCCAAAATAGAATATTAAATATATAATAAATACAGTTTAGGAGGTGAAACATCATTCTACCGTGGCCTCCAGAGATGAGAACTTGAAGAAGAGAAGAGGGACAAATCATAATGATATACGTAATGATAAAACAAGTGTAAACCAACATGGCACTATGCTAGATTTTCTAATAATTAGTTGGTAAAATGTTCTCTACAAGCTGTTCCTCCATTTAGGAAGACCACCACACTTTAAGCTTTTGCCGCTATGGCTTCTGCCATTCTTACTTGATGAATTGTTGGATTTATTGTATGATTTTGCAATCTCGAATGCCCAATCTTTAAAAAACACTCGTAACATACCTCCAAAACACAAGATAATCCGGCAAAATGAATTGGTATTACCATCAACACCTCGGGACTTTGCTGACCAGAGTCAGAAGGGGAAATAGGGCACAAATAGGCTAATTATCCTGCAGTGTGTACCCAGCAATAACTAGTGATGATTAGTCCAATGCTTGTGCCCTTCTACATAGAGGTAGCAGACACATAATTAGTCATATGTGATACCTGTGTTTGTCCTACAATGCCTCTGTGAAGTGGTCTATGGTTCCCATAAAATTCTGCAGCAAGAGAAAGAGTCGGTCAAGATAGGAGACCATTTGAGGGGGGTCGGGAGGGAACAGCTACAATGAGATTCAGTTTAATCCTCCCCTGTTAAATTCCCCAATGAAATCCTTGTGGAAAAGTTTGCTTTTTACAATGGGTTCCAATTAAACACCTGAAGATATTGACGCAGGCCTTCCTTATTTTTTTTGATCCCACATGGTGACATTTTGTAGATTTCTGTTTTTAAGACAAAATACCATCTGTACAGAATACAGATGCTTTGTTTTCCTTTAAAATGTTGTAGAAAATGAACTGTATTTCAAAGACATCACCAAAATTTAAATTTGTGAGACTAACAGCGGAACAAGCTGACTGTGTACTGTTACATATCCACTCCATTCAAGTCTAAATGCTACATCAATTGCTCCCTGTCTGTATATTCTGTTGCTAAAAACAAGAATGGACTGAAACATAATAGCAACAGCTTGTGTCTATGGTCCCCTGAAAAGGACTATGCATGAATATTTGAAAACTTAACCCTACACTTGTGCGCACACACACACACACACACACACGCACACGCACACACACACACACGCACGCACGCACGCACACACACACACACACACACACACACACACACACACACATACACAAACACACACACACAAGGACGTGTTTAATATGAACGACAGTGTAATTATCTTTTCAGCTCATCCTAAGCATTCATTAATTGCTGTGATGTTTCAGAAATGTTTATTTCATTTTAAATTCCTCGCTATTCTCCAAGCCGTGTGTGAAAAATACCTATGTGTGTGACGACAAAGCTGTGGATTATTGACCCCTTGTGTTTATGCGTTTTTGAGGTTCACGTTGGACAGCACAAATTGCTGCACATATGCACACACATGGACACACGTGCACACATGCAAGGATGCATATATACTCTTCGTGTTTCTGATACAGTTTCAAGAGTTGGGGATAAGTTGGATTTTTTATAATGGGTTTCTATTAAACACCTGAAGATATTGACACAGGCCTACCTTATCGTTTATCCCACATGGTGACATTTTGTAGATTTCTGTTTTTAAGACAAAATACCATCTGTACAGGTGCTTTGTTTCCCTTAAAAAATGTTGTAGAAAATGAACTCATGTCTCATTACCAAAATTTCAATTGTCAGACTAACAGCGGAACAAGCTGACAGTGTACTGTTACATATCCACTCCATTCAAGTCTAAATGCCTCATCAATTGCTCCCTGTCTGTATGTTCGGTTGCTAAAAACAAGAATGGACGGAAACATAATAGCAACAGCTTGTGTCTATGGTCCCCTGAAAAGGACTATGCATGAATATTTGAAAAATCAAACATACAAGCGCGCACACACACACACACACACACACACACACACACACACACACACACACACACACACACACACACACACACACACACACACACACACACACACACACACACACACACATTCATCCTCTCACATTGTCACTCTCCTTCCTTTCCTTTCTGCCATTTCCAGTTGCAGCCGGCCATCGCTTCATCTAGACCTCAGATTAGCCCAGAGGTGAAGAGGAAGGAGAGCTGACAGCCAGGAGTGGGAGAGCAGGAAAAGAGAGAGAGGGAGGGCGAGCCGGGAGCGAGTGGCTATTGGGAGAAGCGAGAAGTGGGATCCTGCCCAACGTGTCTGGGATTAGAGTGTGCGGTAGGAGGGATATTAATGTAAAGCGGAGGGGACAAGCACACTCCTGTCCAATTATGCTGCACCCTGTCACCGGCAGCCAGGGTGCAAACAACAGGAGGAAAGGATTAATTGCCTTGGACTCTGCCCCCGCTGCAGGCACCATTATGGCAACATATTGGCTCCCGGTGCTGCGAGGGCCACTGCTGTGCAGGGAGATTGTGTGTGAAATTTGGTGAACCGGTCTTTGAGGTCAGAATGAGGAGGCTATAGGGGGGCTGGGGGGGAACGCTGGGTGGACATTGGGTGGGGCGTGGTATCGGCAGAGGAATGTAATACGCCTCACTAATGCGGCGTGTCATTGACCTGGTTTGGTGCTGGTCAGTTAGTGCCCCTGCTTTGTAAGAGTGCATTTGGATGACACCTGGATTATTTGGCATGCATATTCATTTCATGGCACTGCATGACTGACATGCTACACGATTTATAGAGACAGCCTGTACAATTAGATATTGTTAACTATAACTGATAGATGATACCTGCTATACCTATTTATTATTATTATGAAATAATAACAATGCCAATTGCCAATGTTTGCCAACTCCTCTATAAATGGTTATTGTTATTATGAATCAGCTAAGGATGTAATGATGTAATGATCACATCCTTGGTCGTAAAAGTTGTATGCCAATGCCAAGATGCATATGATAATATTTAGCACAAATAGAAACGTTATCTCAATGATTAGGTGGCAAACATATTTGCCATCAATGTCATAGTGCTGCTTGAGGCTGTTTTATAGGTATAAAGGTATAAAGTCACACATATTCACCCACACATGTACACCCAGGAACATGCAAGCACAGACATACACAGAAAACCCCCATAATAATAATATTAATAATAATAATTGTTATTATTATTGTTATTATATTAATTGTTGTTTATTATTGTTATTATTATTATTTTTACTATTCTAATTATTATAATGATGTATTCGCCACTCGCCACCTCAGATACTGAATGTATGCTGAGTTTAGCGCCCTGGAGCAAAATCCTCCAGCCAACACAAAATGGGCTCCCAATATATAAAAGGCAAAACATTAGCTTACTAAATCTGCACACTGAATCCAACGGGGACCTATAAATTGCCGGCCTAAGTGAGCACTCACCTTGCAGGGCCAGCGATTTCTGATGGCCGTTTGGTTGATGGCGAACCTAGGCACACACACACACACTCAAGCACGCAAACACACACACACACACACACACACACACACACACACACACACACACACACACACACACATACACACTCACACTCACACTCACACTCAGACTCAGACTCACACATACACACATACACACATATACACACAGACACTCGCACGCACACAGTTCAAAGGGGCAAAGCGGAGAATATTTCTCCCCATTATCGGCAGGTCATCTACTGTAACGAATGGGATTGAGGGTCATCTTAGGGGCCATATATTTTATGCTGATTTAAAAAAGAACAAAATAAGAAATGTCCTTCTCTTCTAAAGAATATGTAAGGTAGCCACCTATGCATCTTGTGTATAGGGGATGGTGTATTTGCAATAGGCCTTGAAAACAAATAAAAAGCAAAAAGCCACTAAATCAAGATCGGTGACTATACACCATGTAAAAGTGTCGGCCTGTGAGATACTGTCTTGCCAGCGTTGTGTGACGGTGTGGTTGGGGCCCACTCCAAAAACTGCCAAGAGATTTGTCTTATTTTTTGTAGGGACTCCAGTATTGCACTGCGAGGAAACCCACCCAGTAGTTTCTAATCACAGAGGGAAATACGAGCTCAGTAAATGATGGCTTCCCCATGCGCACGGCCAGGCGAGGAGAGAGAAACACACAAAGTACATTGACGCAGGCACCTTGACGGATGCCTACTTCATGAATTTTGAATTAAATTGGCCCTTGATGAATTTGGAATGTGGTATGCCCCGTGCCGAAGCAATAGGAATCCAATAAAATGCCGTCGCCGTCGCAAATAAAGCCATACATTCCCACGCGGCCCGGGGAACGAGGCTCAGGTGAGGAAAAATGACTGCATTGCCGGGAAGCAGCAGAAGGTGAGAGATGAGAGAGTGTGCAGAGAGAGAGAGAGCGAGAGAGAGAGACACACACACACACACACACACACACACACAAACACACACTCACACACACAGACACGGAGAAAGAAGTAGAAAAAAAAAAAGCATAGGTGAAAAGAGGCGAGATGGAAAAAGAGGTCCTGATATGAGCAGAGGAAGGAGTGTGGAGGACTGGGCGACAGATAGAGCAGCCCCGCTACGAAGCAGCAGAAGAAGAAGGAATGTATGAGTGCAGGAGAGTTGGAGAGAGAGATAGAGGCAGTCTTAAATGAAGGTTGAAGGGGCTGTGTGTAGCTGTGTATGTATGTGTGTAGGGGGGGGCGGAGAAGGTAGTGAAAGGATGGCAGGGTGGGTCTTGAGGTCGGGGGGGGGGCAGTGGGGTGAGGGGTGGGGGTGGGGGTGGGGGGGTGAGGACACCGTTCTGTAGCACATTAGCTCCTGTCCTTTTGAGTGGGAAGCGAACATATTGGTCAGAGCCCAATCCCCACATGGGGCCCCGGCTGCCCGGGAGCTCATCAGCCCCAGACATGCCGGGGCCTGGAGTAAATCAGAAGGGCCGCTCCTAGGGCCCGATTTCCCCAGAGCCACTGCCGAGCCACAGCCACTCAAATCATCCCAGAGCTGTCTCTCTCTCTCTCTCTCTCTCTCTCTCTCTCTCTCTCTCTCTCTCTCTCTCTCTCTCTCTCTCTCTCTCTCTCTCTCTCTCTCTCTCTCTCTCTCTCTCTCTCACGCCTCTTCTGAACCACGGCCTCTCTGCTCTCAGCTTAGAGAGGGCATTTCACACAGGTTGCGTTTACTTGGGTCAAATATAAAATATATGGCCGGTGGACGTTGACCCAGGTGCTAATGATAAAAAAAGGGATAAAAAAAGTTTATTTCCAACGTGTTCACGTGACTTTGAGGTTTTTCTTTTGTCACACGTCACACCCACCTGACTGAGACATCACATCTCTCTACGTCTATTCTATGAAAATGTGAAGTTTACCATTCATTTGCTGTTTATAGCAATTGTATTGTTGTTATTTTTGGTCTGAATATTTGTCTTTAAAAGAGGAGGATGATGAATTGAGAGAACACTAAATTCCAACGGCTGTAAATTCTTAGATAAAATGATTATCTTTATTTATGTAGTATATATCACTTGTCAGAGGGGCATAATCATTTGCCATTGGGTGTTATATGGAATATATATTTTTCAAGCGAAGCGATTCATGCGATTTAATGTTGGCTTATACTCTTCCAGGGTTCTCATAACTGCACCCACCCCCCCTCCCCCCCCCCCCCCCCCCCCCCCCAACCCACCCCCAGCAGTGCCACCAACATGACTAAGCTAAACACCATCACCCCCGCCTGTCCTCCCCACCGCCTCCTCCCCACCTCCGGCTCTCGCTCCCTCTCCGCCGCTGCCAGCGTGTGCATACTCTAATGTGAATAATGTTTCTCCTGCTAGTGCAGCCCCCCAACCCTCGACACCCACACACCCACACACACACACTCATCATAATAATAAATGGAGTGCCATTTCACACAATGGCAAAGTCAGGCTTGTATTGATTAACTCTCATCATCGACTCCCGACGCCTGCTTCCTTGATTTATGATTGTCTGTTATTTTTACATTAGCTGTCAAATTCATCTTGTCTCTCTCTCTCTCTCTCTCTCCCCCGGCTGGTGTCTGGGCTCAGCAAACAGTAAACATTCGCCTTCACCTCACCCCCCCCCCCCCCCCCCCCCCCCCCAACACACCCCCAATTCAACCTCACTCATGGAAAGAACCGGCTTTGTTTTCCATTAAGCACCACACATCTCGCCAGCATTAAAACACTTCAGTTCAGGCTGGGTTTTTCTTTCTTCTTTCTTCTTCCCCACCAGTTGTTCCCAGTGGGTTTTACTGGGAGAACGTCCCCTGTTCCTGTCACAGGGGGGAATAGCAGCAGAACAAGGGGCTGGGACAGGTTTGAATGTCACGTGTCACATGTCAGGGCTCATCATATCATAGCTTTAATGGAGAACTTCAGGATTTTCAACCTGGATCCTATTTCCCATCATTCTGTGTCTAAGTGACTAATGCAGACAACAATTTTTGAAATTGGTCCAGCATTGAACGTGAGTGCTTCAGCCACTGCAGCGGTGTGCGGCTAAAATTCAGCCCTAAGGTGCAATAGTGCCTTTTTTTACCTTTCGCTTGACCAAGTCTCTCTCAAGGAGAAGTCTGAGTCGGAAATCTTGCGCTGAAGAGTTGTTGCAGGAAATTACCCTATCGTCATTTCAATCTCAACCCTCCTTCACCAAACACTTTTAGACGACACTAAGCTACGCTTTCTTCAATCAAACACAACATAGCATTGCCATCACTCCTCTCTCCTTTTACTACTCTCACTCATGTTTCTACTGTTCGCTTCCTGAAACTACTAACTGCAGCCCTCGCAAGGTTTCAGAGCATCTTTTCCTTGAGGAAGACTTAGTTCAACACAATATCAAAAACACCAGATCAAGCAGGGATAAACTATTTCCATAATGTTTGTTGACATTTATAAAAACAATATGAATATGAAGCAAAAACAAGCATTTGGACGCACATTAACGGGGCACTAGTATTGCCCCTAAGAGAAACATTGCAGCGGACTAACGGACTGCAATGGCTGAAGTGCTCTCACTCAATACTGGACCAATTAAAAAAAGTGTTGCCCCGAATTAGCCACTTAGTCCCAGAATTATGGAATTAGGGGCCAGGTTGAAGAACCCCGAAGTTATCCTTAAAGTCCGTTGACACAGACTTTACTACATTGAGACAGTGATCGGTGGAGCTCCGTACCTTTTCTACAGACACTCTAAACTCAATTGCCTTGCTGTTTCGAGGTTTCCATCCAGGCTTTGATAGATAAATCCATTAGAAATAGCAAACAATGGTTAACCGTTAAACATGTAGCTTTACCTTAGCACATATTAGTACATAGGGCTTCTTACAAGTGATTCAATGAAATTTAATTACCTATAAGCTGTAGGGTGACCCCACTGCAGGTAGGAATATATGGCTAAATAGATTAATGTTTGGTTGCTCTATATTTCATTTGGTTTTATTGAAAGTAAGTAAGATTGTAAGGAAGCATTTATGCAGATGCAGAATGGATTCAATGTGAATTGCTGTGGTGCTCATAATGTATATATTTTTGTCTTATATGTTTCTTTCAAAAAAACGTTTCACCATGATGAGGCTATATGATTATAGCAATAAGAAAAGAACATAGTCTGCAGTCACAGGATGGCAATTTCACAAGGCGCAGAACATTTATAATTTGAATAATGTAATTTATTCTCAAGATTGTTTTATGTGAGTACTTGACAGCAAGATAGACACCTGTGTTACGCATGCCTATGGTTCGCCTGTCTATTCTAAATCAAGATTTTGAAATAAAAATGTAACATCACATCCAGCCTGCGGTCATCTGTGACTGAAACACAGTGTCCTGCTCTCTTAATTTGGAAGATGCTATTTTGCCTGCCCTCTTTAACCATACTGGACCGGCCAATGTAAGGGTACACCCTTCTAAGTGATGGTAACCTTCTCTTTCCTCCTCACGGTTGCCTGATTTATTTTCTTTTTTTGTAACTAAAAGATTCTGAAGCAATAATAACAGCAGCTAGCACGGGCAGTTGGGGTGAATGAGGGCCCTTCTAGTGTAATGGCGGGGCTGTCTCCAGCCCAAGCCCTGAGCGGCTCCCACAGGTTCATTGAGATTCCATTAGAGGCTGCACTGGAGGAGGTTTCATTGCGGGCCTCCTTCCTTTCGTTTGCCTGACACTCAACGCAAGATCACTGTAAATTGGCTCTGTCACAGCAGACGTTTTTTGAGATGTGAAGTAAATTAAACATGTAATCATGCATCACTCCTCTCTCTTCTTCTGAAAACGACCAGGAGGTGTTCATGCTCACAGTAGGTGCCCTGTGTTTCTTTCATCACTTGTCTTTTCAATGATATCTCCTCATTGTCAAAATGACACAATAGCTTTTC
>NC_044063.1:23085947-23088367 GCF_902167405.1 Gadus morhua
ATTTATAAACTGGGATTAATTTGAACAGAACAAAAGCACTTTAGCACTGGTTCAGTCAGTCACTGGTATTGCCTTTGTCTAAGATGAATAGCACAGCCACCTCCTGAAACCAAATACATAACAAATACAAACACTAAAGCCAACCTTTAAACCAGAAAACTGAAGAATTAGACATAATAATACTCACAATAGGTTGCACAGGGAATGTTTCATGCAATCAAAATGAGTTTTGTTTTCTGAGACTGAGTAATTATTACACAGCTTGATAGCATTTTTCCAGTGGTGTATCAGGCACATGTGTGGGCAAAATTACAATAGTCAGTTCTCAAAAACACATTGGAAAACCTAAAGACTATATTCATGATTGAATATGCTGGAAGAGCCGTAGGCCTAATGTTGTCCATAAAACAATAGCAGGCGGCCTTTGCTTTGCTCTCCGAAAAAGAACGATAAATAAAATATAAAGTAGGTCAATAAAATAAATATAGTGCTATTGAAAATGACGTCCTTAGTATTGTTACTGCTACTACTACTGTGGCAACCCAACGCCGTCTGCCATGGACAAGCCGCCCAGCACCCTGAACAGCGCCCTATCCGCGGGCAGTTAGTCAACGGGAGATACCGACCGTTCAGCGCAGCTCTGCTGGATCGCTCATCAAGCGGGCACGGACAATCACGGGCATTGGGGACACCGGACGGACGGACGCGGAGAGGAGCCTTTAAAGGGCTGGGCACGAAGGAGACGGGAGAAGAACGGGTCGGAGAAAGACGTTGTGGCCAACGAACGCCGGCTGTGAGACTCACCGAACGTTTCCCTACAGGAGTGAGCGGGAGGCGTCGGGAGCGGATTCCCCGCCGACCCCGAGAACGGGCCTGACCAGGTGGCCCCGCACTCTATTCCCCATTGTGGAGGAACCTAAATTATATTCCTTTTTTCCGTTTTTCTTGAGTGGGACGAAATAATTGTTGTACCGCAACCTTGTGTGAGCAATGCATCTCATTGAGAAATCCCAGCCGACGACGAGGGGGTTGCCACACACTACAACTCCTACTACTGCTAGTACTGATAAATTATATACATATCTCTAAGAATGTATATAATTGCACGTTATACCACATAAATATATTGCCTATCTGTAGTGGCCTTAAAAACATAAACAAAAAACTATTGACGACCTCTTCACGTTAGCCTCAGGACTTTCCCCTACAGTAGCATGAATGGATGGATTGATGTGCTGAGGTGGATTGAAATGATACAAGATGAGGGCGGGTGTGAACGTCCTGGAATCAACCAGTATTGATCCTCCAGATAGCCCTACATGTCTTTCAATGACCATAAAAAATCATTCTAGAATAATCCAAATGCTAAGAAATCAATGTGAAAACATATAGGCTACAACATTATCTCTAGTGCTAACGACGCATGCACATTTACACACACAGGCGGGGGGAGCGATATGCTAATAGAACACCCTTAGGAAATTGAGTGTAAAAGGTGTGACTTGATCCGACACAACTGGTTCATTATTTTATTTTAAAAAACTACGAAAAAAAAGAAGAATGTAAAATTCCAGGACTCCTGCGCCCTAGTGTTCATAGGTCTATACATTTGTGTATAAGTTAAGATATGCCCCCCAATATCTCCTAAACAAGAGTGCAGCCAGAACCAGATAGTGAATAGTCAATGTAAATGAATGGGTAAATTAACACGATTGGGTATAAGCAAAGTTGCAGTGTAAAATACAGTAACATTTGAAAAGAGAGTAAAAGAATAACATTTCTGGGGATACCAACTACTGAACTACCAACTATTTGGGGAGATTTGGCTTTTAAGGGTGACTAAATAAATACCTTTGATCAATAGCTGCTTAGCTGTGTGGAATTAAATTCATGTCACATCATTTTGAACAGCATGTTGACATAGTGTTTATACAGTTAATTCTGTCTGCAAGTGTGTCTATCTGTTAAAACTAAAACTAGTCCTAACACGGTACAGCGATTGTGTGAAATGTTTACAGTACCTTCAGCGCAAGCACGTGCATGTGCTCATGTGGTTGTGAAGATATAACAAACGTCCCTGAGTATTTGGCAGAACAAAACCTAAACTACCATGGGGAAATTAATTGACACACCAGTAAATGTGAAATAGTTCCTCGCCTAGATATAATAGATATATCTAGGCGAGGAGCTATGCTAGCAGCAGTAGCTCTGTTCTAAACCATTACGCTGTTTCCTGCCTGTGTGATCTCTGCAACCGAGGCAACCATATATTTCCATGCAGGATTTAAGGTCTGGGTCATATTCTGAAATGTCTTTGCTTACCACTGACCCGGTGTGTCCTTCATGGCGGCCACACGGGCACCTGTAATAGTGACGGGGGGGGGGGGGGGGGGGGGGGGGGGGGGGGGGGGGGGGGGGGG